>NC_068355.1:113182397-113249897 GCF_020536995.1 Dreissena polymorpha
CAGTAAGTAGGCATTAACGTATTGAGGCATGTTAAACAATAAATAATTGTCAAAACTGTCTTTTGTCTAGGAACTTGTATTAAGAAGTTTTGCAATAACCACATATATAAAGTATAATTGAGTTTGTAGAAGCAAAGATTATAAATTGAACAATATTTTCTATATTTATACATTAATAAACAACGCAGTCCAATGTAAAACTATTTACTGTTAAACACATTTACGTCCGACTCGGACATACATGATATGAACATACTATGGCAACACACAAAATGTTACCGTAAATGTACAAAATGTTCAATATTTGTTATGGGTTCATTACATCCTTTATTTAACTTTATCATGTATATGTTGTTGGCGAATTACTCCAGACGATGTCAGATAAGGCTAAAATAGGATCAAACGTCACAAACACATTATTATGATACCGATAAAAAAACAATAACAATTGAAATGCATTTTGTGTTACCTCGACTCCGCCACATACTAAAGCTACTATGTAGAGCCAGTGTATGTAACTACGAAAGTCTTTTAAAATGAAGTTATAGCATCCCTAAAGAACAAGAAAAAAAATCAGTCAAGCAAAAACACTCTTATAAAAATCAAACCATTAAGCTTAACAAGAAAGAAAAGTCGCTACAAAAGGTAGTTCATTTAAAATTTGATACTCCATTTATAGAATTGCGCAAGGATATAGCCAATTAGAAACTAACATCATTTCAATCTGCAAAACCTTTATATTCCATTATTTATATTACTGGATAAAAAAGTAAGACTTTTGGTACTTGCATATTAATTCTATAATAATGATTGTTTATATTCACAGATTGTTTTCAAAGGCTTTACATGCCTGAAAAAACTAGTAAAGTAAGTTGACTGCATGCAAGAAGGTTTATTATTTGCATAGTATTTATATAAATACGTATAGTGTGTAACAGAAAGGGAAAAAACACCAATTAAAGTGACCTACTTCCGATTTTACAAATGTGGTGATCAGAGTGGAATCATTTTGCAGTTGCTTTGCTTGGTCCTGACAAAGCGTCTCGTTCTTTGCTTGTGGATGATCAATATCTTTATCGTTCGTTAAAACACAGCATGTCTCGGGTACATACATCTTTATAGAAAACAATTGCAAACTAAAAACTTTTTTTCAATAACATTGATTATATGCAATATTACTTACTATCAAGGTTTTTACCCTTGTTAATCAAATGTTGTTGTGTGCTAATTTCATTGTTTCATTAAGCTCTTGCCTCGTTTAGACGGGACAAACTAAAATGACTGTGCTTTTGGGATAACGGGTTAATAATTATAAGTTATTCACCATAAAATGATAATCACCCAAAGCTATCCAACAAATCATGAAAGCTTTTTGCGTAATATTGTCTTTGATTGGTTTTATCCGTTGTTATGCTTGTTTACAAACATGCGAATAGCGACCCGTGATGAACGTTTGTGTGCACATTTCATGTCTACGTGGCAATAAATTATTTCGAATATCTATGCAACACATGGATCAATTTTAATGAAACCTTGCAACGGACTCCTGCCAACCGTTATTTTGACACAATATCGATTCTACAAGATTGTGCTAGTTGCTTTTGACTGGCAAGCTTAAAAAAAAATAGTGTGAGAATGTTAACACATAAATACTCCAATCAGAAAAACGAGCAAAGCGAAATATAATTGACCATTAGCATTAGTAGTTAATGTTTTGCTTTCTTTCATCAAGTCGTGTATGATGTAGGTGAATCGAATATTGCTTTCGTACAACGTGACAAATGGATATCCAAGTATTTTTTTAAACAATCGATTAATGACGGATTAAGAACTATTTTCAACTTTATCTACGATGTTAAAGAACGAAACAAGAACTTGAAAATATTTTCCGCTGATTGTTTTTTTTGGTAACGAAAATACGATACTAAACCCAAACGACAAAAAACCGCCGAAATGACAAATCAAGATACTTGTCCTATGGCGGGTCCCAGGTTTTGATATTTATATATAAATAAATATATTATTTTATTTATTTATTTTATTATTGTTTGGTTGCAATCTTGGAGGTTAAGTATCGGGTTCGCGCCATCAGTTCAGTCTACATAGCGAGGTGCAGAACGGAGGAAGCGAAACATCATATTATGTTGTTGTGCCTAGACATAGAATAAGCGTATGGTATATGTAACTTGCAAGTTTAGTTTGTCGTCACAATTGTAATATATTATATTTATACCCCGCTTGAGTTATATATTGTTGTATTTTTGTAATCTGTTGGTCCTTGTACACCACAGCATTCTCTCTGAAGATAAGTTTGGGATTCGAAGTTATCATTTGGATTAAAAATATAGTATATAGCAATATATATGTTACAACTAACATTTGAAATATGCCGTTTCCTTCAATAATGTACCTTAGGCTTTATTTACATTTGCATCTTGTGTATATGGAAAAAGGGATATAATCAAGACTAAACTATACAAATTAATATATGTATTGACATTACGATATAATTTGAAAGTACATGAAAGCAACGAGATATGTTTATATTTGCAATAGCTTTTTTGTGTTTTCTGTTGGCGTTTTAATTAAAAACTTATTTCGGTTGGAATACAATCCAGGCTAGAAAAAAAACGCATAACCAACATATGTAAAGCATGTAATTTATTGCCTAAGCGAAACAGAATAATACATTCAACAGCACGGCATAAAAAATGTCACATGACAAACTTCTTTTGTATTCGAAGACTTACCTCGACTTGTACCCTGTCCCAATAATGTTCGAATCTATTGTTGCTTAGATTCTCTTTTAGATGCTCAGTCATCTGATACTCAATCAAAATAAAATCAAAATGACATATTTTAAAATAAAACTCAATAGATAAAATTAGACACAATTGAATGGTTTTCATGTTAATCAACCTACAAACAACTAGTCAGAGTTAGAATGACCCGGAGACGTTAGGATGTTGAATGATTTAAGTGAAATAGATATAACGCCACATTTTAATCAAATAAAGAAAACGATTTAATAACAAACGTTCGATTCTAGCGCGATTTTGCAAAACTGAGGAATACATTGAACTGTGCTCTGATGCGACTGTAGTCTACAATTTCATTTGTTATTCGATAGATAACGATCTTACTCAAAATAAGAAACCGTAAAGATGTGATCATGCAATCAAATGATTTAAAACCGCTTTATGAAGCAGCTCTTGGTTGTAATACAGTACCCAGACAGGCGATGCTACATGCTTTATAGTTCATAAAGCTGTCGAAATCTTTTCATTAGAAATTTATTATGATTCAAAAATTTAAATTTTTGTACACTCCTGGCTTTTGTCCCGCCGTTTGAGGATGGATATTCCTGTTGCGTTGTCCGGTAATCCGTCATTCATTTCGTCTTTCCGTCCATTCGGAACACTTTTGTGTTCGGAGCCATGTCTCGATACTTGGTGGACCGATTGAATTGAAACTTGGTTTGTGCGTATACATGTATATTGCTAAGATTGCTGAATTTTAAGTTATCATACGTATCATCATGTGTCTGCAGCCACATCTTGAAACTGCTTGGGAACATTTCATTTATACTTCGTATGAGTTCATATATGGATAAGAGGATGAATGACATCAAAGTGCGTAAAACAATCATCTGTCAATAACGGAGTTATGACCTTTTTGTACTTAAAAATACCCTTTTATAAAGCGTGTATTGTCTTGTATGATCCCTTTGATCACTTGTCATGAATAATATTGAATCCAGAAGCATAGGTTGAAAATCAATTTGGTAAAGGGACACTTTAAAATTTAAACAAACTAAATTAAAACATCTGGGCCTTGTATAAACGAAATGCAAATTAATTTAGCTATTTAATATATAGCAAAATACTAAAGACTGGTGTCGTTGGTCAGTTTTCACCCCATGGACATGATTTGCACTGACTTTGTAGATGAGCACTTCATGTTGCATCAAACCACATATCGATACGCTATACCTCACATTACAATATTTTGCTTGCAGTTTGAGAGAATATATATATATTATTTTGATATATCGTCTCATAAATGCGGTGAACCATGTTTGTTAAGTTTGAGCCGTTTGTCTCATATGAGAGTTTTTTTACATTGCCGAATAAGTCTGTAATAAACATTTTATTCGGGCCTCTTAATAAATGAATATATTTAAACTATTCTTTATTATTCATGTTTATCATAACATGGTTATTTGCACTCCTGGTGGTCATGGTCGTTTAGTGTTTCTAAAAGGCATGGGTTAAGCTTATTCCACTGTGAATGCAAATTACCATGGCCAGTCATGTTTGATATACCAATACGCAGACGTCACGCCATCGTAAAATAATCAACATAGTTTTACTATTATTCTTAAAACCATGATAAGACAAGTGTTATTAACCATGTTGTAATATGTTTCATATACATTTTTTTTATTCAATATAATACATACAATGTATACATGTATATGATCATACAACAAAGTGATTGTACAAAGCAATAAAGTTCAGACATGTTATACAAGATATGCTTATTTTTTTTATAGAGACAAAAGAAAAGAACAACAGAAGAATAGTTATGAAAAATGATGAGTTGTATAAAGTCGGAAGAAAGCATACTGGACTTGTGTGTTTTGTTGTATATTCACAATGATCTTGTAAGATTGAAAAAATAAAATAAAAAAATAAACAAAAATATTTTAGAAAGATAAACTAACATTAGAGTGAAATGTATATAAGTGGACAAAACATTATGATAATTTAATCAGATTCCATTTTTGTTCAAAGATTTGAAATGTGTCATTACTGAGTGCTATTTCTCTCTCAATCTGGATTTTTAGTTTAAGACAATGGACAAAACAATTAAAATCTGGTACTTTTTTTTTGTACTTCATGTTAAAAATAAAATATTTCATCAAGATAAGAATACAATTCACAATATTATTATAGTCTATTGATTTCAATGAGTTAATTCCGAAACTTACATTTAAGAAAGATAGTTAAACGTTTAGTTGCCGTTGTTCAAGAAAAGATACTAATTGATTCCAAATAGGCTGGACGTGTTTGCACTCCCAAAAAAGATGTTCTATCGTTTCAATGTTTTCACCGCAGAAGTCACACAGATTTGAGTTAGATAATTTGCATTTAAAGAGATATTTATTTGTAGCTATTATTCTATGGATGTATTTATATTGAAAATTTCTAAGTGTGCTTTCAATAGTTGCTTTATATGGCATGGTAAATATGTGTTTCCAATTAAATTCATGTTCTCCGAAAAGCCATTTATTTTGGATTTTGGAGTTTTCTGTAGGGTTTTTAATTTGTAGTGTGTAAAATATTTTATTTGTTTTGTTTTTTCTTCCAAGTATGTTTTCTACGAATGTTGTTTGAGTACATGGTGTATTATTTGTATTGATATCAGATTTAATATGTTTGAATATGCTTTTGATTAGTGTGTAGTACTTTAGAAAATTATTTGAAGGTATTCTGTTTATGTAGCATATATCATCAAAAGAGTAGAAATCCTTAATTCTGTAGTCATATAATTGGCCATATAATTGGTCGACATATTAAATGCTTCGTTCAAACCAATCTTTATAGAAAAACCTCTTATTGTTTGAAGTTATGTCTTTATTGTTCCATAAAATTGTTTTACTGTTGGTTTTGGTTTCTAGGTTATGAGTGACATCACTCCATGCTGATAGAACATCAGACAGAAATATGTTTTCGTTTGCAATTTCATGTAAGATAGTATTGCTGATGTTACATTCAAAGAGTAAGGAGTCACCATATTTTTTTAGGATTTTCTGGTAGAATAATTTTCATTTACTCGTATTGGTATTATCTAGGTATCTTTTAACCCAGCTGCATTTGATTGCATTCAAGAATGAGTCAATGTTCGTTAATTGGATACCTCCATTTTCTACAGATTGAATTAATTGAGTTCGTTTTATTTTATCAGGCTTACCGTCCCATATGAAATTAAATATTGCTGATTTTATATCGTTAATAATATCATTTGGTGGATTTGGGAGAACTGTTAATACATAAATTAATTTAGGAAGTGCAAACGTTTTCAATACTGTGTTTTTTCCGATTAGTGTAAGTTAACAATGATGCCATGATTTTAAGCAGTTTTTAAAATTCTGTAATTTAGGTATTATGTTTTTAAGAACTGTATCCTTTTCATTATTTGTGAAAGTAATTCCTAACGTTGTGGCTTCATCGGATGTCCAATTAAATTTCATTTCTTTTTTATATAGGACATTACTTTGTTTTAATGTACCTACTCGTAGCACAGTACATTTACTTTTGTTTAGTTTAAGACCCGATGTCATTCCGTAAAGGGTTAGGGACTCTATTAGGTTATGGAAAGAATCGTAATTGTCGTTTAAGAAATAAGTTGCATCGTCAGCAAATATCTTTGATATTTGTTTGATATCTTCATCAGGTTCTAGTGATATGCCTTTTATGTGTTTATTTGATTGGATGAAATGTGATAGATACTCGATGCAAATAATAAATAGCGATGATGAGAGTGGACATCCTTGTCGAACCCCTCGTTCGATGTTAAAACTGTTTGAAAAGAAGCCATTGTTAATGATTATACTGTTAATATCGGTATAGAATAGTTTGACCGATTGAATGAGACTTTCACCAAAGTTCGTATTTTCTAAGCAAGAAAACATACATAAATGAGCAAGCGAATCGAATGCCTTTTCAAAGTCTGCAAAGAATATTAGACCAGGATTGTTTGAATTGTTGAAATAGTTTATGCATTCATGGATAAGACGAACGTTGTCACCAATGTAACGTCCTTTTATGAAACCAGATTGAGATTTTGAAATGATTGATGGTAATATTTTTTTTATTCTGTTTGATATACTTTTAGTTGCAATTTTATAATCATTGTTTAGTAAACTAGTCGGGCGCCAGTTTGATAAGGATTCTAAGTTTTTTTCCAGGTTTTGGAATGGGTGATATTATACCTTGTTTTTGAAGCGTAGTTAAGTTTTTGTTGTTAAATGAATAGTTAAGTGAATTAATAAAATGTGTTTTAATATCATTCCAGAATATTTTATAAAAATTCGATTGTGATGCCATCAGATCCTGGACGTTTGTTATTTTGCATTTCTTTTAGTGCTAGTCCACATTCATATTCATTAAGTAATCCGTCACACAATATTTTTTCATCTTGATTTAAAGCATGGTGTGTATTTTTAAAAGGGTTGTTATTTTCAACATGTTTTCGTTTATAGAGGGTTTCGAAAAATAAACTTTGTTCTTCTAGTATTTCAGTTCTGTTGGTTATATCTTTGCCATTAACTACTAATTTGTGTACAGTTTTTTGTTCACTTCTACGTTTTTCAATGTTTGCGAAGTATTTTTTTTTTTTCATTGTGTTCAAAATGTTGTGCACGTGCTCGTAGTATTATTCCATTGAGTTGTGTATGATAGATTCCTTCTAATACTTGTTTGTTTGATGTGATTTCAATGGCGGTGGTATCATTTGAGTTTGTTTCATTTAATTGTTTTTCAAGTGTTTCAATGATTTTGATGGTTTCAGTTTCAAGTTTGTGTGTTTCTTTTTGTTTAAATGATGTGTATCTAATTGTTGTGTTACGTATATTTCCTTTAATTACTTCCCATAAGGTGTTTGGGTTTGCATCTTTATTATTTTGAACTGTGTTTAATATATCCTGTTTTATTTGTGTTTGATATTGTGTGTCTATCAAGATGCTGTTATTAATTTTAAAGTATCCTGGGCCTCTTTCAGGTTGTATTTTGTGCAGTTTAAGTTCAACTAGAGCGTGGTCTGTCATAAATCCTGGTTTAATGCTACATGTGTCAATAATGTTGCAAAGTGACTCGGATATTAAAAAATAGTCTAATCTACAAAATACTGTTGGTTTTGTGTATGAGTGCCAGGTGAATTTGCTTTCGTTTGGATTTACTGTACGTCAGATGTCTATCATATTGTAGTTTTCAATTATGTTATTCAAAATGTTTCTATTTTTAGGATGAGTATAAAGGTTTCCATTCTTTTTATCTACTGATGGGTTAAGGACAGTATTGAAATCACCACCGATTATAATATTTTTATCTTGGTTATTAATTATGAAGGATTGTAATGTTTCGTAAAATGTGGAATCATCTGTGTTAGGACCGTAGACGTTGATTAATATTAATTGTGTTTCGTGTATTTTGATATCTATACTTGCTAGTCTGCCAATTATTATTTCGTTTAAGTTATCGACTGTGATCCCTGTATTGTTTTTAATCAAAAAAGCAATGCCTTGTTTATTTGTATGTTGTCCACTAAGATAGATGTCTCCGTCCCATTCATCCTTTAAGGTTTGTGCTAAAGAATGTGTCAAGTGACTTTCTTGTAGTAGGCATAAAGTTTGTTTTTTTCGTCTAGCCATTTGAAGATTTTTATTCGTTTGTCTTTATTGTTTAGCCCTTTTACATTCAAAGTACATATTTTAATCATTTAAAAAAGTTGGAGGGCGATGCGAGTAATAATTTGTGGGTGCTTGTCTAGTTGGTTTCGTTTTAAAAAATAGAGAAGAGCTATTCAGCCTAAACAATATGTTTAGTGTAATTGAGATATGGGTCGTATGAGTACACTGTATGCGAAAATTCATGATCCAAGTTCCAGTAATGAATGTTTCATAAACAATAAATTGTATTTTGCTTGACAATATCATTTGTGAGAACGTATTTTTCTCTCTATGCAACCATACAAAGATTATAACGAAACAACAACAAAAATTATATGTACAAAAAAGGATAAATAGTAACATATAAATAATGAGAGATAGATTGGAACAAAGACCCATTCGGGTCAAACTATAAATTTCCATGGAGCAATATAACAACAGTTTATATGTACTGTAAGGTATATAAACTGTGAGACATAAAGAGTCGCCAAAACAATAATACATGCACATGCATGTTGAATAATTATTCTCAATATAAGAACAAAAACATAGCTGAAAGAAGAATGAAAACTGAAATCAAGACAAACAAAACACAAAAATACCTGTTTTGTATAGCTCAATAACATTGACCCAGTACTCGTGAACTAGATTAGTATTTAACATTTTACGCAAAATTATTCCCTTAATTCACAGTCTGTTTTATTCGTGCATGTTTTCCACGAGTTTTTTTTGTGGCAATAACAGTATACTAAGTGAGGATAGCCACACATGATTTAAAATTGTTTCTAGTTCACTTCGTAAATAAATTTGATTCTTCGTAACGGCATTTTATATATCAATATAGTAAGGTCAGTGGCAGATTTATCGTTTATGCAACAATAAAATAACATTATACATGTACTATAAACTATTTGTAAAGTGCGACAGAAAAACTCACCAAAAACATTTCAAAATGCATGCACATCTTTAATGCAACAATAAAATAACATTATACATGTACTATAAACTATTTGTAAGGTGCGAAAGAATATCTCACCAAAAACATTTCAAAATACATGCACATGCCCATTGAATGATATTTATCAGTATACAAATAAACACCGTTGTAATATATTTGACAATATGATATTTCGAACGATATAGCATACGAAAACACTGTGGATAAAAAAAACACTGAAAACTAACAGTGCATAATGACAATTGTTTGTATAGCTCGTAAAACTTAATCTGGCATTCGTGAACTCCATTTGCATTTTGCTTTTCATGCAATAACTGATCCCTATATTAAAAAATCTGTTTATTCTTGCACGTTTTGCACGAGTTGCACGTTACAATAACAGTACGCTTAGCGAGAAAACGCATCAATTGATAACAATTGCTTCTAGTTCGCAAATTTATTTGATCTTCTAAACGGTAATATATTTATACAATTAGATCAGTACCAGATTTATATTAGCGAGCAATAGGCCACAGTATTGGTTTTAGTTTGCAGGTAAGTATGGATGTACTCAGGATTGGGGGTTATATATCCTGCCAGGTCGATGATTACATAAGTGAGTATGAAATAATGAATTAAAGATATGTTGGCAGGTAAGTATGGATGTAATCGGGGGGGGGGGGGGATGGAGAGGAGCCGGAAGGTGGTTGCGTAAGTACATTGACAGGTAGGAACATAAAACTACACAGTAAGTTAGGTGCTTGCACAAATAACATAGGCACATCCGGAGACGTACAAGAAAGTTAGCATTCTAAACTAAATGATAATGATCGTTAAAATAAAAAGTTGAGCCAAATAACTCCGATTTGCGTATTTTAAATTTAGTTATGAGTACATGTAGTGGGAAAATATTTCATATATGTGTCCGTTAACACAACAACATGAAATATTAAAATGTAGTTAATAATTAACAGATATGTATTTTTATCTATGAGTTCATGCAAACCTGGTATGACCTGAAATTATGTACAAAGTTGTCACACGTTACACATCGGTATTATGAATTCTTGACTGGCGATCGTAGGTTTGCACCAGAGGACGCTTTCTTTGCATATGTGGTGAATTCTTTCTTTGGCTATGGTTTGCTCAGCCAGTTTTGATATTGGGCAAAAAGCACTTGTTCACTGCGTTCACTGCCCGTATATTTCACAAATAGTTTGCCTTCATGCGACCAAGCCCATTCAACACGGCCCGGATCTTGGAGACGTAGGGACGCGAGCACCTCTGCGTTTGTTTTTGTTAGGTCGTCATTGACGTAATTGTTTGTGCCCTTCAATCGATTTGCTCGTTGCATGACATCAATTTTGGTTTGACGTCGAACAAATTTCACTATCACCGGACGATTCTTGTTCGGCACGTATTTTCCGAGCCTGTGAGCAACATCTTTGTCTTTGGATACAAGCTGGATATCAAGATGATGTTTTATCATTCTCGCTGTTTGTTCTGCCACTGCCATAGATGATTGGTTTTTCGCGTCACACGAGAGGCCCGATATACAAGCACTGCTCCGACGCCCGTATTGTTCGAGGTCATTTATGCTAGCTCCGAAGGTTTGTATTGTGGACTGGTTGTTTTGTTTAATAGCGTCCATTTCTTTTTCTCTTGAATTTATCTGCTCTTTAAGCGTCGATATTTCCTTTTGTTGGTCGAACATATTACTTTCGATAATTTCTAATTGTTTAATTACGGATGCAAGCAATTTCTCTTTTATTTCTTCGAGTGTATCTTTTATAATGTTTTTGTCGCTCCTTGTGAGTACATTCGAAAGTTTTGAGCTTATTTCGTCAAGACTTTTTGTAATACATGATGTTTCTGCGTTAGATGATGTAGATGATTTGGTTTCATTTTGTTTGTTAATTACGAATTCCGTCATACTTTTCTGGCCTGATGTATCGTCATCTGTCTTCTTCTTTTTGTTACGTTTTTTATTTTGTTTTGGAGCCTTGGGTGAATCTAGAAGTGAAGTTTCCAGTAGGCTAATGTCAGTAGGCGCCCCTTCTCTTGCTGTAGATGAATAGGCCCTTTTGTTCATTTTTACGGTCACAGTACACTGCACTTTGTGTTAAGCATAGAAACAGTAAGCCGTAAACAGTCACTATAACTGTGTCATAATCACCTACATAGTGTAGTCAAACGGAGTTAATTGGATGTGCTTCGCCGCATTTGATGGGTGTCTGTTGCCTTTGAATTGGTTTTGTCATGCTTGACGAAGTGACTGTTAACTAAGATGATGGAGTAAACTGGTTTTTGCTGATACGTAAAATATATTCAAAAAATAAATCCAATCCCCACCCAGTGAAAATTGTAGATGAAAAAACTGTTTTTGTTTAGTAAATAACTTTCAGTTTTATTTTCACCAAAAGATCATGCTTGCTCGTTTTCATGAAGTCCACACATAATTTATATCCATGAAATTTATAGTTTGGACACCGAAAAACTAGGATTTATTCCATTTTTATTTCCATTCACATTTTCATGTCCTTCCCGAAGGGGAGACAACTCACACAAGGTCGAAGTCAAATATGTTAAGAGCAACATTTTAGTACAAGATCAATAAGGAACAAATTCATAGCGTTCTAATTAGTGTCTGTTTATTCCCCGTAAAAGGCGGATGGATATAGAATTGGCTTTGTGTGTCTGTCCGTCCTCCGACCGTCGGTCCGTCCGTCCGTCCGTGTGTCTGTCACAAAACTTTGTATGGCTATATCTCAGAAACAATATACAATTTCAACATAAAACTTCATGGGTGTATAGATATCAATGATGAGAAGTTCAAATCACATGAATCAAAATCCTACACTTTATCAAATAAGAGTAATCGCACTTTGTTTTTGTATGATGTAACTTTTCATGGCTATATCTCAGATACCATACACGACTTCAGCATAAAACTTCATTCTCGATTTCGACATTGTCAAATCACGCGTAACGATAACGCGCGAGATTTGAGGTCAGGGGGGTTCCGGTGTTGCGCACAGAAGTAAACAATTGATCAGCTGTTAGGAAGCGTGAGAAAAAATAATCTTGTTGACTATTAACGTCTTGAAGTATGTAAAAATCGGTAAATTAACGTTTCTTTACATGTGTATATAGGGTTAGGAATATATTTTGAGGTAGCATGGGGAAAAAAGACTTCTATTGTGCAAATGGATGCAGTCATGACCGTTCGAGGGGTGCTACATGTACCTTCTACATTATTCCTACTGACAAGGAACTAAGATCTGCATGGTTCACAAAGATAGCACGTGTTGTGCAAGTGACACAAAATGGAAAAACTGTAACAAAGCCTTGGGTTCCAAGCAAATCGTCAAAACTTTGCGGGTGCCATTTTGAGAACCCCCCCACCCACCAAATGTCGGAAGAAGTGGTTTGTGGTTCCAAATATCTTCTCACACAGGAAAACCTCTATAAAGCCCAAGAGATAACCACCAAGAGAAAGACATGTGGAAACAGTATCTACTCAGCCCTCAAATTTAATTTCCCAGGTAACATAAAAATACTACATAGAAAACATTAATAATTGTACAAAAGAAAGACCAAAAACTTTGACATTTACCAGCAGTCTAGTCCAATAAAAAAAAGTCAAGTCTTCAAAATGTTTGCTTCGTTTGTATACATGATTTTAATTACCAGTGATCATTTAATGAGTGTTGATAGTGTAATCATCATGATAAATTGCTTTCCTAATATATGTCGAATTCATTTCAGCCATCTAGTACCCCAGCCTGCAGTGATGTAAGTGATCCCATAGAAACTGAGATTAGAAACTGAGATAGTCTTCTTGGAGAGCGATGTCTGTACGGAAAATGTTGAAGAAAGAGGCTCTAAGGTATTAATGCTTGCAAAAGACCTTTGACTCAATAATAATAATAATAAAATGCCCAAAAATAGCAATTACAATCACTACCTGTTACAGTCAGCAAAAAACATCAGATATTCGAGCGGTTGCATTTTAATTGTGCAATCCCGACAGACATTATGCATTTCATTGCTTCATGGTTATTAAAAATTGGTTATACACTAGCACTTGTACTTGATATGGTCCTATTTTTAATTTTTTCAAATATTTTACATTCAACAAACAGTATGCTGATTGCTAGATTAATTATGTACAGTATCTGATGAGATACTACTGATATATTATTTCAGTTGCCTTACAACGACCATGACTATCTGCAAACACATGTTGATGAAGGTGCACAGACCCTCCTCGATCAACACCCTGATCTAAAATTGTATATGTCACGAAGTCAGAAACATGAACAAGAGTCGATTGAACTTCAGGAATTGAAGACAAAGGGACAAGTACTAAAGTTTGACTATGTAAGTCGTGATGAAAAGTTATTTTATATTACACTGGCCTGAAAGTAAATGTCTTCATGGCACTGTTCAATTATCTCAAGCCAAAAGCATCATACATGAAATACCCTTATGGCGCCAGAACTGTGCTTTTTAATCACCATGCAAGTGATGAAAATAGGTACAAAAAGAAACCTGGAAAAGTTAGATCAACTACTCTAGAAGAGGAAATGTTCTTCACTCTGGTTAAATTACGATTGGGACTTCAAACTGCTGACTGTGCTATCAGATTTGGTGTAGCGACTTCTACATTTAGCTCAATATTTACAGCATTGGTGACCCTTTTGTCTCAAGAATTGGAATTAATATGTAAGATGCCAGACACCACAGAATTGTACAACAATGAACAGGCCAGTTGCTTTGAGGAGTTTCCAAATGTCAGAGTTATTATAGATTGCACTGAGCTGTTTGCAGAAACCCCAAGTGCGTTAAGCGCCCACAAACAATTCCATTCAAATTATAAACATCATTCTACAGTGAAGTTCTTAGTGGGGATGAACTCTGGTGGAGCCATTACATATATCTCAGATATGTATGGAGGAAGAGCCAGTGATAAATTCATAACAAATGAATCACATGATCTCCTCAACAGTCTAAACCCAGGAGAGAAGGTCATGGCAGACCGCGGCTTTACGATTGCAGAAGATCTTCCTGTTGGAGTAAATCTGATCATTCGCTCTTTCAAGCACAAAGACAAGTCCCAGTTTTCAAAAACCGAGCTCAAAAACAATAAAAAGATATCTGAATCTCGTGTACACACTGAAAGAGCAATTAGAAGAATCAAGCAATTTCAGATCTTGAAGCAAGAGATGAAGCTTACTCAAATAGATATTTACTGTAATATTTTAAAGGCATGTGCATATCTGGTGAACTTTCAAGACCCCTTCTTAAAAGTTGAATGATGTTTCAGATCAAAGGCATGACGGAGCATCAAATACAATCTGGTGCTTAACATACACATAATGCAGTGAATAACATGTGCTAAACATTTATGTGGCAACATAGGTGAATGTGCAGTTTTATAAAGATGTATGTTCCCTTACATGTATATAAATATAGATATATGTGGAAAACTTGCATACTGTACCTAATGTATTGATTTACATCGATATAGTGCTCATATATAAAGCAGGGCCTTTCTATGTAAATAGTTGCCATGTTCATATATGCTTGTTTTGATTTTGAATCATGAACTCTATTTAAATTATTTAACAATAGTGACTGTGTTAATTTATTAAGTCTTTCTAGATGATAGGTGCTGTTCGTTTTGTGATATGGATTCGTGATGTGCTTTCTTGTGATTATGTACTCAAATCAAATAGAATTTCTATTGAAAATTTTATTCATATATGTTTGCTTAAATAGTAGCTCGAATTTCTGTTGGAAATGTTGTTAATATATGTTTGCTTAAATAAAATCTATGTTCGCTAGAAACAAGAGATTGCTTGGTGACTTTTATGTATACAGAAATTCTGTCTTATACAGAAATTCAATCTTTCACTTATTACTACATTACTATTTATCAATAAATGCTGCATATTTCATATATCATCATTGCAACATGGTTATGTCAGTACCCATTTGTCTTTCAATATGTGAATTAGAATGCATTGCATTTTTTTGTATTTATTTATTTATGGAAACAATAAACTGTCTTGTAACCTTTCATGTATTATTATACTCTTGCCAACTTGGACAATGGTCTATATTTTAATATAATGGATATAGTGTCCACCTTGTGATCTGGAGGTTGCAGATTCAATCCCAACTGTGGGAGCATAAGCTGTTGTAATGATTATGATATTTTCCGGGTACACCAAGTACTGTTTCTTGCTAGGACATGGACTCGAGAATGTCTCAATAAGCCATAGGCTTTCAATGCTATTGGGCTCACCGGTAATTAAAAAAAGTTTAAATTTATCGCATTCACAATTGTGTCTTGTTCTGAGAAAACTGGGCATAATGCATGTGCGTAAAGTGTCGTCCCAGATTAGCCTGTGCAGTCCGAACAGGCTAATCAGGGACGACACTTTCCGCTTAAACTAGATTTTCTTTAAAAAGGGACTTCCTTTAAACAAAAAATACAATTAAAGCATTATGCCTACTTTTCTCAGAACAAGTCACAATTTATCGACTCAATATTTACTGAAAACATACTACAATATCGTGTGCACTCAAAAATATATTGCTTTATTAACAAACCATGCAACATGTAAACAACTACATGAAAGTACAACTTTTATCAATAGTGTATTAGTGCAAAATCTCTTATTTTACAAAATTCCTGAATTATAGTTCCTTTGTTTTTAGTTCTCAGTTTTAAGCATTAGGAGAAAAGTACAGTATTTGGCAAATTCACTACACAACAGTTAACACACGTGCAAACACAGTCTTAAAGTGCATCACTATGCCAGTCATTTGTTTGCAGCTGCCCCGCACAGCTGACAACAGTCTTGGCAGAACCAAGCAGGTTCATCAGCATCTTGACCAACTTTACTTGCTTTATAACCAACACACACCCAGTGAAACCATTTTGAGCAACCACACTTGCATTCACATTTTATGCTGGATTCACTGTCACAAGTGACATCTTCTTTGCACAGTTTAGAGCACTTTCCACAGTGGTATTTACAGGTCAAAGCACTAACTTTGTTTCTTATTTTGTTGCGGTCAATGATCACATCTGCATTTAACTTAGTGATGTATGGCATAACAAACTTCTCGAAAAAGAAGCACATGTCTCTCACCAAACTTTCCCAGAATGTTTTGTCAAACACCACGGTTACAGTTACAATTTTCTTCCCGTCCCAAATCACTAAGTCTGTAGAATGCACATTTGTTATACCCATCTGGCCTTGAATTTGAGCATAGTACGTGTTCCCAGACCTTTTCAATTTTAATTCACCATGACAATTTGTTTCTAGGAAGCCCATGTCATCAATGCCCCTGCTTCTTAGAGTGATTGGGCATTTTACTTCGAGTCTTTTACCATGGCAATCACACTCCAGCACACCATCAGGAGAAGCACCATAAAAAGGTGTTTCATGCGACACATGTAGACCACAACTGGAAACATTAACATTGCTGTGTGATTTCTGCATGTAGGTTTTGTATGCTTTTATGGCTTTCGGTTCTTCTTTCTTTCCATTGCGTGTTGCTGCATTTAAAAAAACCACCAGTCACTAAACGTCAATCAATGACTGGGTAGCGTCACTTGTTCCTCTCTTCTTTATAACCGACACATGGCTAGAAACACGCTGAAAATTGGACGCCGTTATCATCCCATGTCTGCATCTAAACCAGTGCACCGAGTCAAATTGTGCTCTTGTTAAAGACTCTATGGTCATGAGTTCATCAATTTTGTACTTAAGTTTTTGCAAAATGTCTTTTTCACCATTTCCATCACAATTCAAACTGTGAATTTTTTCTAGTAATGTCATTGGTCTGGTATCAGCTCTTACTTCCAAGCATTGTGCTGGAACAAGTTCTGGGTGGAACTCATTCCCAATATCTGGTAGAGTTGGTTTAGATGGAGGTATGACAATCAGTTTTTGTTGCTTGTGCTGATTCACAACTGCTGGAGCTACAGCTTTCACCCAAGGCAGATTAGGCGACTCAAGACTTAGAGTGTGATGCAACAGACTTAAACTGTCATAGTTGACACTATTCAACTTTTCTGGCAGAGGGTTGTAGTCAGAAGCACGGAATTGCTTTTCTTTCTTCAACCGTCCAGGCACATTCTTTTCTACACTCACTTCTCTCAGTGCTTTTGGCTCAACCTTCGGGCCCTTCGGAACCAGCCACTTGCACAGCTTTTCAGTTGTGGCTTGTGCGTCAGGCAGTCCCTTGAAGCCACGTGACACAAAGTCTGCAATGCCAAATAGCAGCCCGGCAATGTGTGTGCAAGCCTCGTCAAGTTCAGCTACACATGTGCATGTGGCTCCTACTGGTTCGCCAGATTCTTTTAGAATAACTATCACATTATATTGAGTCCCACTAGTGCCCCAAGATGGATTGGCAACACATTTAACAGCACAAAATCCATCCACATTCACCAAGTCATTATACTGAAGTCCGGAAATGTAGCCTGATTCCCATAGATCATATGATCTAAGAGCCTTGTAGCACTTCAAACTGTTCTCAGAGAACTCGGCGCAATGAGGGGAACAAGGGCTTATGTCATGGGATGCCAGTAGATATTTCAAAATCAAATGTAGCTTCAATTCTGGAACACTACGGATGTCACTGGTCCATCCCTCCTCGAGAATCTTCACATCATTTAGCGTCTAAAGGAAGACATCATTTTCATGAACATCGCCACCACTGGTGCTTATGTGAAGATGATTAGCAACGAGTGTGACTCTGTGATTTCTCTTTCCTTTGACAGGAAGGCTGAATTGCCGTAGGATGTTGTTCAGGTCACTGTTTGGTAGCTGTGCCACTTCCCGTAACGTTTGTGGTAAAGCAACCTGGAAATAAATACCAAAATTGAAATTTATACTTTATTACAGGTACATGTCTTTATATAGTAAAATATCCTGCTTAATTCAAATTATCAGATACATGTACTTCTGAAAGTTGCTCCTTATATTGAACTGTATGTATATAAAGTTTTATGAAGTTTATTGTTGTTCACCAAACATTTGTGAAGATCATGCATATCCGCTTTAAAATAAAAAGATTTATGTAGTCAAGAACAAAAAGTTAACTTAACAAATAAATGTGTTGTAATCCATACAACAGTTTGTGTTGCAAACTATCTGATGAAATTTCCATGCCATTTCATAAAATTGAAGCCTAAAGCCTAAGGTCTTTAAATAAGCCAGGATTAAAGTTTATATATCGTTTAAAATATTACAGAAATAGATTGTGTTTTCTTTATTTATTTTTGACTAATTACTTGATAAAGTTGGTATAGTTGACCTTTGGTCAGGTCTAGTAAATTTCACAAGTTTATTGACCAGTGATCTAGTGGAAAAAGTTACGGTCAACCCTGCAGTTAATGGATCACTTTTCAATATTTAAATGATAATCACATTAGCCTAGATATTTGATACAGACTTATACATTCTGATCCTAAAATATATCACTGGATTTAATACAAGTACGTGTTTTTGAAACAAAGACACAATGTATTTTTCTTTACCCCACCCATAATTTTATTTGAACATTTCACGGTAAGTACTACAACAACTTGTAAAAATAAACACCCAAATCGCATAAAAAAATACTCACAGAGTTGTTTTCCATCAACTGGTCGAGTTTTCTTTTCTTCGACATTATGTTAAATTTAATAGCTAGATTTGATCTTTTTCGTGTGTGTAAGCGGATGCAATTTTAAGCGGATGTGATAAATCGCTTACTTCGCAACCCCCCTGACCTAGATTTCCGGCTCATTCGGAATACCTCGATTAACAATGTCGAAAAGGTCAATTGGTGTATTGATATCAATGAGGAGAAGTGCCATGCACAATCACCATATCCAATCACTTTCTTAGATAAGAGTTATTGCCCTTCGTTGTTTAACTTTTGTGTAATTATTTGGGGCTATATCCCAGATACGCTACAGGATTTCAATATGAAACTGCATGGGTGCATAAATATTAATTAGGAGAATTCCAATACATAAAAACAATTACCCTACAATTAAATATTTTTTAGGATTTTACCATATCATGTGGTATATCCTGGGATTTTAACCAATTCATAAACAAACTTTAATTTGCGGGGGATATAATTCAACGAAGTTGCTTGTTTTGATCATCATTCACAAAACCATTACATTTTATAGTTCGGAATATTATGATACTCATTAGACTTAAAACAAGAGCACCGCCTTGCGGGTGCAAAAGAAGGGTGGAGTGAAGAGGGGTGTATGGTGTGGGGGCGTGGACATTTATTACATTATTCTCCCAAAAAAAATGCAAAAAAAAAAAAAAATTCGGGGGGAGGGGTGGGTGGGTGGGGGGGATAGTAGTGTGAGGGTGTGGTGGTCATTTGTGAGATGATCTGAAAAAAAATAAAAAAAATAGGGGGGGATTCGGGGGGGGGGGTATTCTTGGGTGCGATGGTTGGACGGTATTAACATAAAATAATAATAATAAATATTTGTGTTTTTTTACCGTTTAAAAAAAAACAATTTTGGGGGGTGGGGGGTATAGTATAGTGTGAGGGTGTGGTGGTCATTTGTGAGATGGTTCGGGGGGGAGGGGGGAGGGCACGGGGGATGGTTTGGGTGGAGTCTATTGTGGTATGTCAGGTAAGAGTAGTTTTGTCAAAGTATCAATCAAATCTAATCATAAATAAAGAAGTTATGGCATTTTTATCAAAATCTAATAATTTGACCTTGAGAGTCAAGGTCATTCATCGGTCAAGGTAAAATTCAACTTGCCAGGTACAGTAACCTCATGATAGCATGAAAGTATTTGAAGTTTGAAAGCAATAGCCTTGATACTTTAGAAGTAAAGTGGATCGAAACACAAAATTTAACCATATATTCAAAGTTAAAAAAGGGCCATAATTCCGTCAAAATGACAACCAGAGTTATGCAACTTGTCCTTTTACTGTACCCTTATGATAGTTTGCGAGTGTTCCAAGTATGAAAGCAATATCTATGATACTTTAGGGGACCAAAACACAAAACTTAACCAAATTTTCAATTTTCAAAGTATAAAGGGCCCATAATTCCGTCCAAATGCCAGTCAGAGTTACATAACTTTGTCTGCACAGTCCCCTTATGATAGTTAATAAGTGTTACAAGTATGAAAGCAATAGCTTTGATACTGTAGGAATAAAGTGGACCTAAACACAAAACTTAACCAAATTTTCAATTTTCTAAGAATAAAAAGGGCATATAATTCTGTCAAAATGCCAGTCAGAGTTACATAACTTTGACTGCACAGTCCCCTTATGATAGTTAGTAAGTGTTGCAAGTATGAAAGCAATAGCTTTGATACTTAAGGAATAAAATGGACCTAAACACAAAACTTAACCAAAATTTTCAATTTTCTAAGTATCAAAAGGGCACATAATTCTGTCAAAATGCACCCCAGAGTTATCTAACTTTGCCTGCCCAGTCCCCTCATGATAGTAAGTAAGTGTACCAAGTTTGAATGCAATAGCATTGATACTTTCTGAGAAAAGTGGACCTAAACACAAAACTTAACCGGACGCCGACGCCAAGGTGATGACAAAAGCTCATATTTTTTTTTCAAAAAATAGATGAGCTAAAAATGATGATGATGATGATGATGATGATGATGATGATGATGATGATGATGATGATGATGATGATGATGATGATGATGATGATATTTTAATAGTTAACATTAACTATGTTTTGTTCAATAATACATAATTTAATTTTAATTTTACAAAGTCAGACCAAAGTGAAATCATGGCCATTCATGGCAACGAGAGACCAATGTCAATCTTTTGTAGACATTGTCAAACATGTTTTAACCATGTATCACCATGATAAAGCATGATTAATTGTGTTCATATCACAAGTTTGGGCGGTCAATTACAAAAGAAAGTGTATGGTTTGAACACACATAGTAGAGGATCATGATGCCTTTTTTTTATTCAATATCATACATGCAATGTAAACATGTATATGATCATACAACATAGTGATTGTACAAAGCAATATAGTTCAGACATGTTATACAAGATATGCTAATATATATATAAAAAATAGAAAGAAAAGAAAAGAACAACAGAGGAATAGTTATGAAAAATGATGAGTTGTATAAAGTTGGAAGAAAACATACTGGACTTGTGTATTTTGTTGTATATTCACAATGATCTTGTCTGATTGAAAAATAAGAATTTAAAAAAAACTATTTTAGAGAGATAAACTAACATTAGAGTGAAATGTATATAAGTGGACAAAACATTATGAGAATTTAATCCGATTCCATTTTTGTGCAAAGATTTGTAATGTGTCATTACTGAGGGCTATTTCTTTCTCAATCTGGATTTTTAGTTTAAGACTATGGACAAAACAATTAAAATTTGGTACTTGTTTTTTGTACTTCATGTTAAAGATAAAATATTTCATCAATATAACCATAAAATTCACAATATTATTACAGTCTATTGATTTCAATGTGTTAATTCCGAAACTTACATTAAAGAAAGATAGTTTAACGTTTAGTTGATGTTGTTCAAGAAAAGATATTAATTGATTCCAAATAGGCTGGATGTGTTTGCACTCCCAAAAAAGATGTTCTATAGTTTCAATGTTTTCACTGCAGAAGTCCCACAGATTTGAGTTAGATAATTTGCATTTAAAGAGATATTTATTTGTAGCTATAATTCTATGCATGTATTTATATTGAAAATTTCTCAGCGTGCTTTCAATAGTTGCTCTATATGGCATGGTAAATATGTGTTTCCAATTAAGTTCATTTTCTCCAAAAAGGACTTGCCATTTATTTTGGATTTTGGAGTTTTCTGTAGGGTTTTTAATTTGTAGTGTGTAAAATATTTTATTTGTTTTGTTTTTTCTTCCAAGTATGTTTTCTACAAATGTTGTTTGAGTACATGGTGTATTATTTGTATTGGTTTCAGATTTAATATGTATGGGTATGCTTTTGATTAGTGTGTAGTACTTCAGAAAATTATTTGAAGGTATTCCGTATATGTAGCATATATTAAAAGAGTAGAAATCCTTAATTCTGTAGTCATATAATTGGTCGACATATATATTTAATGCTTCGTTCAAACCAGTCTTTATAGAAAAACGTCTTATTGTTTGAAGTTATATCTTTATTGTTCTTTTAAATTGTTTTACTGCTGGTTTGGGTCTCTAAGTTATGAGTGACATCACTCAACGCTGATAGAACATCAGACAGAAATATGTTTTCGTTTGCAATTTCATGTAAGATAGTATTGCTGATGTTACATTCAAAGAGTAAGGAGTCACCATATTTTTTTAGGATTTTCTGGTAGAATAATTTCCATTTACTCGTATTGGTATAATCTAGGTATCGTTTAACCCAGCTGCATTCGATTGCATTCAAGAATGAGTCAATGTTCGTTAATTGGATACCTCCATTTTCTACAGATTGAATTAACAGTTCTTTTTATTTTATCAGGCTGACCGTCCCATATGAAATTAAATATTGCTGATTTTATATCGTTAATAACATCATTTGGTGGATTTGGGAGAACTGTTAAAACATATATTAATTTAGGAAGTGCAAACGTTTTCAATACTGTGTTTTTTCCGATTAGTGTAAGTTTACGATGATGCCATGATTTTAAGCAGTTTTTAAAATTCTGTAATTTAGGTATTATGTTTTTAAGAACTGTATCCTTTTCATTATTTGTGAATGTAATTCCTAACGTTGTGGCTTCATCGGATGTCCAATTAAATTTAATTTCTTTTTTATATTGAACATTACTTTGTTTTAATTTACCTACTCGTAGCACAGTACATTTACTTTTGTTTAGTTTAACACCCGATGTCATTCCGTAAAGGGTTAGCGACTCTATTAGGTTATGGAAAGAATCGTAATTGTTATTTAAAAAATAAGTTGCATCGTCAGCAAATAGGGATTGTTTATTTCTTCGTCAGGTTCTAGTGATATGCCTTTAATGTGTTTATTTGATTGGATGTGATGTGATAGATACTCGATGCAAATAATAAATAGCGATGATGAGAGTGGACATCCTTGTCGAACCCCTCGTTCGATGTTAAAACTGTTTGAAAAGAAGCCATTGTTGATGATTATACTGTTAATATCGGTATAGAATAGTTTGACCCATTGAATGAGACTTTCACCAAAGTTCATATGTTCTAAGCAAGAGAACATAAATGAATGATCAAGCGAGTCGAATGCCTTTTCAAAGTCTGCAAAGAATATTAGACCAGGATTATTTGAATTGTTGAAATAGTTTATGCATTATTGGATAAGACGAACGTTTTCACCAATGTAAAGTTCTTTTATGAAACCAGATTGAGATTTTGAAATGATTGATGGTAATATTTTTGTTATTCTGTTTGCTATACTTTTAGTTGCAATTTTATAATCATTGTTTAGTAAACTACTCGGGCGCCAGTTTAATAAGGATTCTAAGTTTTTTCCAGGTTTTGGAATAAGTGATATAATACCTTGTTTTTGTAGCGTAGTTAAGTTTTCGTTGTTAAATGAATAATTAAGTGAATTAATTAGATGTGTTTTTATATCATTCCAGAATATTTTATAAAATTCGATTGTGATGCCATCAGATCCTGGGCTTTTGTTATTTTGCATTTCTTTTAGGGCTAATCCTTATTCATATTCATTAAGCAATCCGTCGCACAGTTCTTTTTCTTCCTGGTTTAAAGCGTGATGTGTATTTTTAAAAAGAGTGTTATTTTCAACATTTTTTTCCGTTTATAGAGGGTTTCGAAAAATAAACGTTGTTCTTCTAGTATTTTAGTTCTGTTTGTTATATCTTTGCCATTGACTACTAATTTGTGTACAGTTTTTTTGTTCACTTCTACGTTTTTCAATGTTTGCGAAATATTTTGTATTCTTTTCATTGTGTTCAACATGCTGTGCACGCGCTCTTAGTATTATTCCATTGAGATGTGTATGATAGATTCCATCTAATATTTGTTTTTTTAATGTTATTTCATTTTCAATGTCGGTGGTGTCATTTGTGTTTGTTTGATGCCATTGTTTTTCAAGTGTTTCAATGGTTTTGATGGTTTCAGTTTCAAGTTTGTGTGTTTCTTTTTGTTTAAATGATGTGTATCTAATTGTTGTGTTACGTATATTTCCTTTAATTACTTCCCATAAGGTGTTTGGGTTTGCATCTTTATTATTTTGAACTGTATTTAATATTTCCTGTTTTATTTGTGTTTGATATTGTGTATCTAATAAGATGCTGTTATTAATTTTGAAGTATCCTGGGCCTCTTTCAGGTTGTATATTGTGCAGTTTAAGTTCAACTAGAGAGTGGTCAGTCATAAATCCTGGTTTTATTTTACAAGTGTCAATAATGTTGCAAAGAGATTCAGATATTAAAAAATAGTCTAATCTACAAAATATTGTTGGTTTTGTGTTTGAGTGCCAGGTGAATTTGCTCTCGTTTGGGTATACTGTACGCTAGATATCTATCATATTGTAGTTTTCAATTATGTTATTTAAAATGTTTATATTTTTAGTATGAGTATAAAGGTTTCCATTCTTTTTATCTATTAATGGATTCAGGACAGTATTGAAATCACCACCGATTATAATATTTCTATCTTGGTTATTAATTATAAAGGATTGTAATGTTTCGTAAAATGTGGAATCGTCTATGTAAGGGCCGTAGACGTTGATTAATGTTATTTGTGTTTCGTGTATTTTGATATCTATACTTGCTTGTCTGCCAATTATTATTTCCTTAAAGTTATCGACTGTGACCCCTATATTATTTTTTATCAGAAAGGAAATGCCTTGTTTATTAGTATGTTCTCCACTGAGATAGATTTCTCCGTCCCATTCATCTTTTAAGGTTTGTGCTAAAGTAGGTGTCAAATGACATTCTTGTAAAAGGCATATACTTTTTTTTTTCGTCTAACCATTTGAAGATTTTTATTCGTTTGTCTTTATTGTTTAATCCTTTAACATTTAAAGTACATAATTTAATCATTTAAGTAGGTGGAGGGATAGAAATAGAAAACAAAAATTAGGAATACAAAAAGATAAATATTCCATAGACTTGAAGAAGTAAAATGAGATAATCACAAAAGTAAGAAGAAAACACAATAAATGACTTGTCCCTAGTAGAGACATAGAAAAAAAGGAATAAAATAAAACATATGAGCAACTATAAAAAGCAACATGTGAACAAAAACACAAGCCAATGTGCTTATGCATAATACTCATGTATATAATTATACAACACAAATTGTGCACACCAAAAAACACAAGCCAATGAGCTTATGAATGATACTCATGTATATAACTATACAACATAACATGTGAACAAAAAAGCACTAGTCTATGAGCTTATAAATAATACTCATGTATATAACTGTACAACATACCATTTGGAGAGAAGCACAAGCCAATTAGGTTATGAATAATACACATGTATATAATCATACAACATAACATATGCATAAAAAGCACAAGCCAATAAGCTTATGAATGATACTCCTGTATGTAATCAATAAGTTGTAAATAAGTATGTCACTTAGTATGCAAAGAGCATAGCACAATTTCTGGGTAGAGTTTGAGAACACAAAGCCGGTGTAAGTTATATTTAACCTCTCAGTTTTACAACCCAGAGATTGAGGGAAAAAAATCAAACACACAAACAATAATTTTCCATATCTGTAAAAGTTCTTAGTTACCTCATTAAAAAAGAACTAACTAACTACACTATGTGTCTATGGCATTGTATCTCAGATAGTATATTGTTATGTATTATTAGTATTACACTTAATATCAAGGTACCTTAAAGTTATGATTTAAAGAGACAATTTTCAGATCACTAGTCATATTGTAAAGTTAAGCTTGATAATACTAAATTCAGATCCCATGCCTTTAAATATGATAACAAATAGCACATTGATTTTTCTGGAAATACATATACACATACAACAATGTACACAATACATTATATCTTTGTTCAAACAATCAAACAGGCATACAAACAGAGTAACTATGAAACACAACATGTGAACAAAGAAAAAAACACAAGCCTATGTGCTTATGCCTAATGCTCATGTATATAACTATACAGCAAAAAATGCAAACAAAATGAAAACACCAACAAGCTAATGAGCTTATGCATACTACTTGTGTATGTTATCAATAGGCTTTAAATAAATAGGTGTGTCACTCAGCATACAAGAAGCATAACACAATATCTGGGTAGAGTTTGAAAAACACAAAGTCAGTGCAAATATATATTTTACCTCTTAATATTACTACCTACAGATTGAGGGAAAAAAGACACATACAAACAAAAAATGTCCATACCTGTACAAGTTCTTAGTTACATAACTGAAAATGAATAGCAAATTACACTATGTGATTATGACCTTGTATTTCAGATAGTACATGTTTTTATGATCATGATGCCTTATTGCATTGTAAATATTACCTTTCTGGATTTTGTAGCTGTATGGAAAAATGTATTGAACATGTATTGCTATATAATTCTACATATGTCATGCGACTTCTGAGGCGTGGCTTATTTTGGATCCTTGATTAGGCTTCAACGAGATCATATTTGAACCGCACTATGCATGACAACCGACACTAGACATATTTGGATCACAATAGCTCACATTTACAAATTCATGATTAATATCAGAATATTACGTTTAAACAATCGGTTTCGATGCATACTTAAAGCTATAGCTAACATGATAATCGCGAACACTTACCGTATACGTCCATATTGTTTTACATTTGCTTGTGCACGTTTCCATGTAAATTAAACTACATGCTATATCACAAGAATCACAGCGATGGTCGTAGCACCCTCTGTTTGTATTTGACCGACAATAAAAACAATAACAACAGCAACAAAAGCTGATTAAAATGACCAGTACTAGAACCAAAACGAAGATGAACATTATCAAGATGTTCTCAACTGTATAAGCACCCGATGCTAATATCACCGAATTCTTGTCCTTTGTTATTGTATGCAGACTTATCCAGAGTATAAGGCCCACTGTACCAAACTGAAATAAACACACACAATGTAACATATTTTATGCGAAAACACAGAAAAACAATGATGCGATTTATATTTGATAAATATACTATAATTGAATGATTGAATTAAATATGTCACTATTTCAGGCAATATCGCAAATGGTTTAATAATTATTTTGTTCGTGTATTTTATTAAACTAACAAAATACAATGAATACTTATTATGCGAACAAGACCTCCGTAGGCTCCCCTCCCCCCCCCCCCCCCCCATCAAAGCGAAAATTTATTGGACACCTCCGAAAGATTGGTACGTTGATGGCATACTGCATAATAGTTACTGGTTATTTGGTCATTTAATATAAATATCAAATTGACACCCTTTAATAAAAGCATCGCCTGATAAATGTCAATAATTGGCTGTGCATGGTCTAGAAAGTGTATTTTCCAATGGACTTATTGTGTATAGATATATTATCTTTAAGACGCATGTGTATATAATAGGAAATAATAAAAATTCATAAACATCAGAAGAGAAATTACTGTTTTTTACAATGAACTTTAAATGATCAAATCTGTGGTCTTCTCCTTTGAAATGATCAATTAAGGACACAACCTCACACTATCCGAATAATAAATCATGAACCAAACACGCGTTTTTAGATGCTTTTAATTGAATGTACATATGCAGACAGAAAACAAAATGCAAAAACGTGATATGTGAATACGAATCTACACTTTTATTCGTAATGTCGTTCGAATAAAAAATTTATTATAACGATAGAGTATGTTTTAAATTGATAATTTAAAAAAAGTTAATTTTGTATTAAACTACCATGTTTTTATGTTTATACGGACATTTGTAAATAAATGTCAAACTAGACGGAATAAAGATCGTAAATATGTATTAACTATAAAACAAAAAGAAGCTCTTCTTAGTACAGCCTCTGAAGACTAAAATATGGTGAAATTCAGGATATGTAATGGGATAATTGAGTTATTGACCCTGTCTTGAGTGCTTACTGCCACGGTCTTTGCTTCCGACCCAATTGTTTATTTGTGGAACATGTTTTTCTTAAAGTTACAAACTTATCAATTATTTTGCCGTTTGTTTTTATCTCCACGGTATGTTTTTTTAATCGACAAAGTTACTGTTAATATGGGAACCCCTTCAACAGGGGGACATGCGTATACGGGAGCTTACCGCGTTGAAGTGAGGTTAGTTGGAACTAAACTTCAAGAATGGCGTCGTTTCTTGTGTTTTCTTGAAGGAATAGGGAATAGTTTCACCCGGTAAGCCTCTTTGTATTTATAATTATTTTAAATGAATACGTCCTTTCGGCTTTCCGGTGTTTGTGCTTCCCTCGGTTTTTGTTTCAAGATCGTAGACGTCGGGATAAACAAGTAACTGAAGGGACCCGTCCACAAATCTGTTGTCTCCTTACGTAACGTTCAAGAAATGGGATGTACAAATATCATGTTCTCTTATAAAACACAGTATTGACGCACGTATTCGGTAAAATATAACTAAATCATGATTATTTTATTTTTCCGACGCCGTTTTATCTCTTATAACTAATTTTTTGCCAAAAACTATTGGTTTAACCCCTCTTTTTTGGAACTTACTTCCTTTAAAGCACATTGTGGTACATGACTTCCATATGACTAACAGCTCTTTCATACGTGAAAGAGATTGACACGAAATACCTACACATCTATAATAAAGTTTATATGTTTACTTCAATATTATAGTTTTATAGCATTTTTTGAGGTGCAATATAAGTGTTTTCTTAATCATTTTGCTGTAGAATTATAAAAATGCTGTACAAAAAACCTGCCGACCAACTGAATCATTTCACCGATGTTAAAGAAGATGGGTTGTGGGGTGGCTGATGTACGAGATAATAGAATGTTTATCAGCCTATTCAGTAATGTTTTAATTAATTAAATGTATTTTATGACATGTCAACCTTATTCTGATATGAAATTTTCTTTAACCATTCTTTTACCCTCTTTTCAGATGATGAAGGTTAAAGGGCGATAATAAGTGCATCTTTCGTTGCAGTAGTTGTAATAAGAAATTTAAAATTATCGGAGGACTGGGATATTATGCCCCTTTCATGGACCACATTAGTTTAAATGTAGAATATGCAAGAAAGAGTCCTTCAACAGAGCCGGACTAAAACAGCAAATAAAAAAATGTACAGCTGATGTATTTAGTGTTTTTTTTGGTTTTATTTTATTATTTCTGCATAGACAAATCTGACATATAATTGCTATGAGTGCTACTTAATTACACGTTTTGTTCAGTACATGTTACGAGGCTTGTTTCTACCTTTTTTATGAAAATAAACCATTATCTGTGTAACGTCATTTCTTCCTACGATGTCTCTGCATACATTTTCAATTGTATTCAGCACTTACATAAATGATAAAAAAAAGATTTGGGTCAGAATGAATTCTTTATGCATTTGACATATATTAACATAGCTTACGATTAGAAGGCAATGTTAGGAACAAACGAAAAAATCTTTCTACGTGAACCAATACTTTATTCCCTCAAAACAATATAGTGGCCAACTCAGAACTGGTTTAAAAGGAGGTTGTCCAAAATATGTCACATCAAAGTCACATACATGTATCAGTCTCGTTATGGTAAAACGCGTCAAATGTAATTGTATTAAATAAACAATTAAGTTTGCATAAAAAACATCACTGATATGCATCTTCTAAGTAGGTGTCAGGTATTCCAAATTGCGTCATGCATTCCGAATCGTAATAATTGCAGTATTTGGTTACAGCAGCCTTAAATTGTATCGAAACGGCTTTACCCTTTTCTGTTTCTCATTACACTTACATTGCACGTATATGTGATTGTTTTGTGTGTTTAACTGGCGTGGTACTTCGACGTTATCTTTTTTGTTTGATTGGTAGGTTTTCATGTACCTTTCGCTTTCTATAGCGGTTCACACTTAGACCAAGAGACCTAGTTTTTTACCCTAGATGACCAAAATTCATTCCCAACACAGATTCTAACAAGACAAACATTCTGACCATATTTCATTAAGATCTGATGAAAACTGTGACCTCTATTGTCTACACAAGGTTTTTATGATTTGACCTTGTGACCTAGTTTCTGACCCCAGATGATCCAGATGCAATTTCAATCCAGATTTCATCAAAATAAACATTCTGACCAAATTTCATAAAGATTGGATGAAAACTGTGACCTCTATTGTCTACACCATGTTTTTCTATTATTTGACCTAGTGACCTAGTTTTTGACTCCAGATGACCCAAATACAATCCCAACCCAGATTTCATCTAGATAAACATTCTGACCACATTTCACGAATATTGAATGAAAACCGTGACCTCTATTGTCTACACAAGGTCTTTCGATGATTTGACCTAGTGACCTAGTTTTTGATTCAAGATGACCCAAATACAATCCAAACCCAGATTTCATCAAGATAAACATTCTGACAAAATTTCATTAAGATTGGATAAAAACTACGACCTCTATTGTCTACACAAGGTTTTTTATTATTTGACCTAGTGACCTTGTTTTTGACCCCAGATGACTCAAATACAATCCCAACTCAGATTTTATCAAGACTAACATTCGGATTAAATTTCATAAAGATTGGATGAAAACTGTGACCTCTATTGTCTGCAAAAGGTTTTTCTATTATTTGACCTAGTGACCTAGTTTTTGACCCCAGATGACCCAAATACAATCCCAACCCAGATTTCATTAAGACAAACATTCTGACTAAATTTCATAAAGATTGGATGAAACCTGTGACCTGTATTGTCTACACAAGGTTTTTCTATTAATTGACCTAGTGACCTAGTATTTGATACCAGATAACCCAAATACAATCACAGCCCAGATTTTATCAAGATGTACATTCAGACCAAATTTCATTTAGATTGGATGAAAACTGTGACCTGTATTGTCTACACAAGGTTTTTCTATTATTTGACCTAGTGACCTAGTATTTAATCCCAGATGACCCAAATACAATCCCAACCCAGATTTCATCAAGATAAATATTCTGACCAATTTTCATAAAGATTGGATGAAAACTGTGGTCTCTGCTGTCTACACAAACAAATTGTTGACGGACGCACGAACGGACGCACAACGGACGCCGGACATCACACGGTCACATAAGCTCACCATGTCACTTCGTAACAGGTGAGCTCAAAATTAATAATATAACAATTAATAATAAAAAAAACTCCTGATTTCCTCAAGTGAAAATGTTTTCCAAAACATTCGCACCAATGCGGAATTCATTCACGACAGTTTTTTCGCATAAAACCTTCTAATATTGGGAAAAGCTGTTTATCATTTGGAAGTCAGGTCCCAAAATGTGCTTAAAAGGAAGTAAGTTTTAAAAAGGGGCGTTAACCCGTTTTTTTTCGGCATTGAATGAATTGATAGACATAAAAACGCGTCGAGATAATAAAACAATCGTGATGCATGTTATGTATTACTGGTAACATGCACAAATACTGTTTATCATGAGAGAAAATGATATTCAAACATCCAACATCTCGAAGGTCAAGAAATTAAACAACAAATTTGTCGAAGGTTTTGCTTCGATTACTTTTTTATTCCGACGTCAACGGTATTGGAACAAAAAACCGAAGTAGCACAAACACCGTAGAGCCGAAAGGGCTTATTCATTTAAAAGAAATATAAATATAAACTGTCTTACCGGGTGAAAATATCCGCAACTCCTTCACGAAAAACACTAACACGACGCCATGTTGGAAGTTGTGTTCCAACTAACCTCACTTAAGCGCGGTAAGCTCCCGTATACGCATGCCCCCCTGCTTCAAATAATTACGAGATCTAAATGCGTTAACATTGCATGGATTACCTAAACACTTTATTTTAAATTCAATCTGAACTAAACTTGCATATTATATTTGCATGTTTAACATGTTGAATAAATTCGATAGTTTGCTAAGTTGGACTCAGTAAATTTGAGTTATTTCACTCTTTTCTTCCAAAAAGCGAAAATTAAACTGTTGGCCACTAGTTTTGCTGGTCTTTAATTCGCTGCCAGCACTTTCATAAAACGCGAGACATATATGGGAAATATTTAAACTGTGTTGCTTTATTATGAGTATTTTATTACTAAATTTGTCACTGATATAGGAATAATTAGAACTGTCACTGAAGGTCATCAATACGTCAATAATTCCTATAAAATATTAGTAAGATATATAACATGCATAAAATAATAATATGGGCTTGCAATGAAACTAGAGTAGTATCAAAGATTGAAGAAATAAGCATGTTTGTTACACTGGACTTTGGATGCTGGGTAAGTATAGGAAACTCATGTCATAACTTAAAAACAAGTGCACAAGTGCACACTTACCAACAGAATGACACAGTAAAATTGAGGTGTATATTGTTTGATACAACGTTCGTTACAGCAACAACTGAAACATGTTACACACAGTGATTAACGAATCTGAACCTTTGCACAAACTGCAAACTATTAAAACATGCATACCACGTTTTTTTGTGTTACTCTGTAAATCAGGTTGTCAATATTACAATAATTATTCAAATTACAACCTTAACAATGCATAACAGAGTAGTAAATCATAACTCATAAAATGATGGTATTAATTGTCAATATAAAAAAAATATTTTTATGATGTTATTAATATATTTGTAATTTTTAATTTAAAATGGTTCAAACATTATTATCGTCTACCTTAACATAGTTATATCTTGTCCATACAGTTGAAATAAAAACAACAACACATAAGTGTAAACCATTAACACCGTCATCAAAATATATGCTACTAATATTACTATGTTTTCGAAACCAAATGGAACTTGGTTTAATAAGCACAAGGAGTCCTCGTATATATGTGATTGTATGTTAGTTTTCATAATTGATTTATGTTATACTATGCCATAATATAGATTATGTGTTTAGTTTTTTATTTCCATTAAACAAATACTATTTAAATTCTGTATTCTGGACGAGCTTAAGCGCTATCACTGGGACATCATCGGATCGGTCGAGGTAACAAGGTGGCTAGGCTTCGAAGAAATATCAACATAGGGCGGGATTAAGATACGGTTCCGTGGGGAGAATTCTAAACATCGCCACGGGACTGTTTTCATCGAGGTAGTCAATGGCGTCATTAGTTGCACCACATTCTCCTGCTGGATTATTTTGATCCGTATACCATCGAGACCTCACACAATTCTACGCAGCAACATATATTACGAATACGATGAGCTGTTCAATAAAGAATAAGAGCGCATCATATTCAAGGTCACAGAGGAAATTATGTCACAGTTGATAAATATGCAGCCCTAATTATTTTTAGACAATTACATCGATACAATCACCAACAACATCAAGGATGCCAAGCTTACATTTGCCGAAAAAGCTCTTAGGAAATAGAGCATGGAAAACAAGCCATAAATGACGATCGAATTCATGGATCTCTATGACAAAACGAGAGCAGTACACCAGCTTGTACTAGAATACAAGAAATCAAACAGGAAGGTGAGAAAGACGGTACAAGAGGCCAAGGATGAGTGGATAGAGGAACAGGGTATCAACATTGGCAAAGAGATAATCACAAGCAGCAACGAAAAGACCTTCCGCATCTATAAGACCCTCACGAACACTTGTCTATCATAGGCCAGTAAAAAAGACTTTGATTCGAACCTCCTGGTCGAGAGTGCCGCAGTTCTGAATAGGGGGATTGAATACTGCAGCCACCTCTGTAACTACCCGCTTCAACAAGACCCCAGTTTCCTTCAGAATGGTCACAGACAACGCTAGCCCGCCCATTCTTATGGCAGATGCGGAGCAAGCAAAAGCAAGCCAAAAGCAGAAAAATCTGCGGGGGGCCTTCCGAGCCGATTAAGCAAAGAGAAGAGGAAACGACTGACGCAACGACGACAACCTGCCTGGAGATCTGGAAGGAGAATAAGTGGTCAAAGACGTGGATCCAATTTCTGGTTATCTCTAAACCCAAAACAGCAAACCTCAAGCTGTGCAAGAATTATTCCAATATCAACCTCATTTAAAAAGTCATGTAATAGCATCATCATCACCGCTAAAAAAGGAAGGCCGAGATATTGCTGCCGGAAGAGCATCAACATGAGCTATGTCACAACATTAAGAAAAGCTTTGACAGCGCGTGGTATGATGGTATATGGCAGGGTCTGAGAGGATTCAATATTGCCGAAGAGCTTTTGCAAGGTGTCACATGAAAGTTTGCTATTACAACTAAACTGAAAAACACAAAGTGCACATCATACTGATATTTTAACGTGATTGAAAATTAAAAAAAAACATGTAAATAGGCTAAAGCAACTAACCATATAAAACATATGCATAAAGTAACTAAATACACTAAGGCAGCTCTAGAGTTATCATGAGATATTTGTCCTTGTTCAAATGTTTGTACGTGTCCAAGTTTCCAAGTGCGTACCTTAATTAATGTTATAACATATCTATTCATGGAAATGTTAAATCTGTACTAGAGCTGTTAAATAAATATTGACCATTCAATATTTCGATTGTATTAATTTGTGCTATATAAATGCATAAACATTGCCATATTAATAGCATTGTCTATAATGATTTATTTACAACAGTGCAGCAAGCAGTATTTTTCGGACATATCGGATTTCATAAAAATGTTAAAATGAAAGTCAACTATAACTAAACTATATAATCACACAATGTCAAAACGTGTTTTAAGTATTTATATTCTATGACAATATGTTTTGATACAGTTCACTAAACGCATATCAGGATAACATAATGCATAGATGAATGTATGACTTAAAGCCACAGAACTTATTTGGCCAAGTAAATTTAAGTATAAATAAGAAACATATTTTATCTATGCCAATAAGAATATATCTGGTGATAACAAGGTAGAAATCCGTCTTTTTTGCACGTTAAAACTTAAAAATAATCGCGTTTGTCGAAATGGACGTATACGTATAGAAATCCTATTTTCGGTTTTAAAAGCGGTACCGTTTGAAAATAATAAATTACTTGCTAACTGGGCTATTAATTAAATTTTATCTATGACAATTAGAATATTTGGTGGTTACAGGGTAGAAATCCGTCTTTTCTGAGCTTTAAAACTTAACAATAATCGCGTTTGTCAAAATGGACGTATACTTATAGGAATCCTACTTTCGGTTTTAAAAGCGGTACCGTTTGAAAAATAATAAATTACTTGCTAACTGGGCTATAGATTTAATGACAATTTTGCACACTTCCAAATTGCATCTATATGTATTGATGAACATGCATTTCATTTCAAAGTCAGAGGCTTTATATGTGCACACTCGGGTAATCAATCGTTTTCAACATTTAAATAATTATTCATTCTGAAGTTCAATATATTAATTTTACGTGGTAATGTAAATTGAAACCATAACCTGTTCGAAGTTGAATAATAATTTATAGATCTAGTTAGCAGCACAGAAACTAGTTTTAAATTGTTTAGGAATACTTAAATGTGTTCTTTACACTTTAAATTGCTTTTACTTGTTCAAAAGATCAAAATTAGTTATATACAGACCTGCTGAAATATTTTCTAAAAAATCACTTATATTATTCAAACGATAATGTATTAATAATTGAATAAATAAACTGCATACTAATAAACTTTTGTACTTAGTTGCATCTATTTAATTATTTTGTATAATGTTAAACAAAAGTTACCATACGGCCATCCTGAATAATATCCTATTTAATCCTGCTGTAAACCAACTCAATATTTGGCTAATAAAGATATCAAAACACAGTTACTAAACTAGAACATAGAAGACCAAAAGTACATAAGCTGTAATCTTAAGTGGACAATATTCAGAATTTATCTGAGGACAATATTACACAAGAATATGCGTGATGCGATTAGAGGTACAGTTACGATAATCAAACATTAACCTAGATCTTACAGAAAGTTTTATACTTCTTTCTTTGTACGTTCCAATTATGATGCTTGGTTAATCCTTTTTTGGCGATCACACGTATTTTATATATGTATGAATTAATCTTCGGATGCTGAATTGCTTTGTGTTCTGGCAACTCCTGCGGCAACGCTGGTGCTAAGCTGTATTTGTCTACCTTTCCTTTGGATCGATCAGCTGCGTGGAGAGAGAGAGGTTCTGACGCATGGGCAACCCTGGAACCCCATTCTATCTTGCCTAGGCTTGCGCCCGGGAGAGGTCTTTCCAGCTTCGTCTAACAGCGATGGAATCAACACGCAAGGCAATAGTTACGGGTGATAAGTCGAAACTCGTAATGATGCCACGGACTGCTCCAACAGAGCGAGATAACGCCATGTCTCCACTGGTCAGCTACCGCCCGCCTCAAGCCGGGCAGAAGCCAGTTAATAAGGCTCTGCTCCGCAATTATCCGCCTGCCTCATTTGTTGCTTGGAGCTCAGTGTCTATGAACGACAAGCGGATGAAAAACACGCAACTGATAAAACACAGATAACTGCTCACAAGTCTCCAGCACTTCTTTTTGCAAGCTAAATGTGAAAACCACGTGCCCTGGGCACTTTGATAAGCTCACCGTTGCTGACTCCAGGAAGACCGTTATCACGGAGAGAGAGCTTACCAGACTTAAAATTGGCATCGACGCCCACGTAAATACTAGATTATCAAGAAGCGATTTCCGCAAAAAAGAAAACTAAACTTTATTCAGGAAGGGGGAGCAAGATCACCCACGTCAATATTAACTGGGTTTTGCTGATAAGAACATCTTATTTGCCTCCATCAAACCCACCACTGGTCGTACGAAGCGCATCCCTACCCTTCGCCTTAACTCAGCTGCAGGCCTACTCACTCTCTTCGGAGTCTATGCACCGAATCTATGCACTTGCGATACAGATAAAGACAACTTCTACGATCAGCTTCAAAGGCTGATTGGTGGGTTTTCCATGGGTGGGTTTTCCATGGCTGATCCTTGGTGATTCCACGCCAGAGTTGGAACAGAACATCAGTGATGGCCGTCTTGAATTGACATTGTGGCACTGGGAAGATAAACGTCGATGGTATAGATTGCTGGATCAACTTCTTCAAATCTAAACCCCCGCACAAGGTGTCTTCATGAACCCCAAATCCCGAAGGTAATATATGCTCGGCCTTGCCATCACTAGACACTCCCTACTGAGCAGCGTACCAGGAAAACGCAGCTACCAAAGTGGAGACAAAGACTCAGATCATGCCCTTGTATGCAGCAGGATGGGATTCCTTTCCAGCAAACTACATCGCTCCGAACCTCCTGTTCGGCCTCATATCAACAAAGCAAGAAATGAGGATTGTCGGCGCAGGGAGGATATTGTTACCAGCCTTGAGAATGTCCTGAAATACCTTCATGAGCGGGATGTCATTGGACACCATATACAACGCCTCCCTTGCCGCCCTTTGAAAGAAGGAGGAACGTACTTTCTGAGCTGTGATAAATCCCAGGAATTGACGGCATCTGCTTTAGGCCATTAAAGGCGTAAAGACCACCCTACCCAAGCAACTGCATTATCTTCAGCTCTTGTGCTTAGAGGAAGGCGCAGTACCACATGATATACGATATCCCACCATGGTAATTCTATGCAAGATCAAGGGGGACTGGAAGGACTGTACATACTACACAGGCATCTTTCCTGCGCGATATTGAATAGGTCTTTGTCCACATATTCCTCAACCGTCCCAGAACCTTGCAGCGAGGATCTAACTTGAGTCCGAATGTGGCTTCCGCGCCGGTAGATTCAACACCGATATGATCTTCACAGTACGTCAACTCCACTAAAAATGAGGAGAACAGGGTAAGCCTCTTAACGTGGCGTTCATCGACCATAGAAAGGCTTGCGGCCTGGTCAGCACACCCGGACTGTTCCGCCTTTTGAAGACGATAGGCTGCCCACACAAGCTGCGCAGCATTGTCGTATCCTTCCATAATGACATGAGATGAACTGTTGTTTACGACGGGTAATCATCCGCGAAATTACCCATAAGTAGTAACGTCCATCAGAGTTTTGTGCAGGCACCTACTTTGTTTGGCATCTTCTTTTCGGTGCTGCAGAAGAATGACATCGACTCGTCCACTGATGGCATCTTCATTCACATTTTAGTTTACTGGAAAACCATTCAACCTCGCTCGAATACGGTCCATAAAAAGTGACCAAAGTCTTTGTCAGAGTGATGATGTTTGCGGACGATGCTGCGCTTTCCACGCAGAAGGCTTTCCAGAAACTGATAGACCTCTTCGCTAAAGCTTATACAAACTTTCGGCTTTATTTCAGCATGAAAGTGACAAACATCGTGGACCAGGATGCCTGCAACATAACATGCAGCAAGATCGGGGACTATACACATAAATTGGGACTTTTCCTACCTTGAGTCCACCATTAGAACAAATCTGTCCATCAATGAAGCGTTAATCAAGAGCATCAGACAGGATTAATCGCTACAGATACTTTGAAGACTCTTGCCGAATATTGCAATGCCTGGCGACAGTCAATACACGTCGCTTCGAAGTAGCTGAGGCAGGCAGATCCAAGCATGCAACTCGAAAGAGACGCCTTCAAAACGCGCGCAGCCCTTCCACCGACTGCAAGTCTCTTTATGTGCGGGACGTGCTACAAGGACTGCCATTCTCGCATCGGCCTGCTTAGCCACAGCAGGCATTTTCTCCAGAAGTGACAACCTTAAGGGCGCATCGACAAAGTCTCCCGAGACTCAACTTTTCCAACAGTTTACTTGGTTATTGGGCACTTCAACATTATTTGTTCGCTTTTAATCAAAAGAACATGCATTTTGATACACGCATGTCATGTGATATACTTTGTTAATATTTGTTACAGGTTTAGTCAAGAATCCGGGATTCGTTTTTCGAAAATATGTTTTAATGGACTTTTTGTCAAAGATACATTTTCATTTGTTAAAAAAAAGTATACATACGTAACTCGTTTTGAAAATCAACATAGAAATTTCCAATGTTTTTACAAAAGTTCATTAGTCCGTTAAAGTAGTAATTATTTTTGAAATTCATATTTGCAATGGTTGATTTGTTTGTTATTGTATAATCTCAAAGCGATTAGATTATCTTTAAATAAAATTCCATATCTTCGGTTGAAACAAAAATCTAATTAATGAAAGTTCTTTTGTATTTGAATTTGTCAAAATTGAAGGTCGGTGAATCTTAAAAAAAATAAGAAACCAATCGCCCAATAACCTTTTCTTTCGTTCGCTGTACGTTTTAGCATTTCCCAATCACGTCTTGGGTGGAGAAAGAATGAAAGTACTCTGGTGTGATGGCTGTAAAACATAAGGATTCTTTACTTTCAAGACGCACAGCATATGAAATGCTGTAGTCAGGCTACAGCTATATATACTTTCTTCATTTTAATATGATTGGTCCATAAACAAGTCTGGTCCTGAAATCTCTAATACGGTCTTTAAATTATTTTTGTAATCATTTTTTTACAAAAATAATGATATATTTATTTTTTAGCCCTTGTACACGCTTTCGTGGATAATTATGAACGTAGTAAATAACGAAAACATGTGATTTTTCTCGACAAAGTTCTTCGTCTAATTGACAACATCAGTTATAAAACGTAAAATTTGTTGTAATAACAACGTTTGAAAAATTGTCCTACAATGTATTAAAATGCAAAATTCGCAAGGTAAAGCTCAGGGGATAATTAAAAATTGATATGTAGAATTGCAGTCAATAAGTGTAAACCTAACCATTTGGGCGATGTTTGCTACTTCCTTCAGATATTTTGAGTAACTATACAACAAAAACACCAACATGAGTATCACCGGCTTCGTCATAATCATCGTCATCATCATCGTCATCATCAGTAACTCCCCTTCTGCGTACGTAAAAGGCCACTACAATGCACAGCTTCTGAATTGCACGCCAATAGTGTATACCGTCATGGTTGATTGTAGGTCGGTATGATCCCGTCTTTTAAAAAATTTGAGTGACTTCAATTTTGCTTTATTCCTATTTATTGTGTATGTCGATTACACATTTTCATTTCGAAAACCGTTTGTCGAACTGATCCTAGATATTAATTCACGTTTGCGTATTGTAATTTAGAAATCTATTTTATGCAATACAAAACTTTAGTTTATTTGCTCTATTTGAAAACTCATAACTTTGCATCCGTATAAAGATAATGGAATTTTAGTCATTTTATATATTTTAACCATCAACAATCTTATGAACATTTGTATCGGCTTTTTCGAAAGATTTCATTAGTACAGGCCCTATATTTATCAATCTTATAATTTTTACACGCGTAGCATTGAATTGTGTTGCGCACAGCTTATTTGGATTATTTGAAAAGTCATACATTTGCATCAGCTTAAAGTAGGTGAACATTTAGTCATTTTTTTAGTTTATTCAACAGCAATCCGATAAACATATGTCTCGGCTTTTTCGAACGATTCATGTTGGTATTTTTACATAGCATAACATTGCAATGAATTGTGTAATGAAATGTTTATTTTGAGCATTGAAAAACCTATAACTTTATTATAGCTCAAAGAAGTTTTTAGCCAACGTCAGTGTGATTAACATAGGTCTCGTTTTGTTTTCAAAAACCCGGTCAATACAAGTCCAATATGTACAATCTTGGTATTTTTAAAATGTTACATCATATGTACATTATATGAATAGTCTTAGCTTTGTTATCATTCATATTGAATCAATATAGTTATTTTGACTGAATCAATTAAGCAATAATGCTGCAACTTTGTTTGAATTTTGTTTTGTTATATATTTTCGGAAGGCCAAGAAGGATACACATGGGACTATTGCTGTTAAACTTAAGGTAAGACCCTGCAAAGGAAAAAAAGTCATGAACAAACCCTGTTCTCTGCCGCATTTACAACTTATTCCTTGTACACTGTTGTGGAATAAGTACATTATTGGCATACGTTTGATAACAGCTTTACTATAAGAACTGATACCATTTTTACTCTCGAAATTAATTTCCTTGCTTGAAATGTATTTTAAGCACGCAAGCGCTACAATGTCGCAGGTGAATTCAGATCTATTTAGCCTCGGTCACACAGTCACGAATCAGAGCTACGAATGAGCTACGATTCAATCGGCTGCGAATTACTACGACATTGTCAAAATTCGTAGGCCGCTGTGATTTCAGTATAGTGCACAACAATGTTAGTACTGATTTCGACGAATCTACCATCAAAATGTTGGAAACGAACAAGAAAAGGTACGGACTGCTACTGATCGACGCGATTTAGTACGGAGCGTCACGAATCGGTACGATCAAACTACGAACCCGCTACGGTCTGGTACGATTATGAACGATGCTACGCGAATCAGTACAATCTAACTACGGATCCGCTACGGTCTCGTACGGGTAAGTACGAAATAGAACGGTCCGCTACGAAGCAGTTGGAATTGCGACGAACTGGTACGGACAGGTAGGGACGAACTACGATTGAACATTGCGCCCACAGCCTCTTGTATTGTCATAAACAAAATGCCTCCCAAACAGAGAACATGCAAGCGGCAGCAACAGCGCGTAACAGAAATAATGAAATCAGCCGTGTCTGGGAAAGAGTCTACCTCCTCCATCCAAAACCAAGAGCCGGGAGGAACCAACAAAACTAAATGATAAGCAAGCGTCAACATCAGCAGCCTTTGCATTTAACAAATGAACAACAAGACGACATTCTGACTTGGTTCCAGTTCCAGGTAATATTCATTGTTGGTACAGTTTATTTGGTCCTCTAAATAAAAAGTTTTGTCCTGCATTTGGTCATTTTTCTTACAGCTTGCAGATATTCATGTAATTGTTGTTTTGTGCGTCTACCATCATGACTAACAGATTGAGTTCGAGTCCTGTACCGGTTCACATATTTTTTGACGGAAATATGGCCCTTGGAAATAGACAATTTCTTTAAAATAGCAGTTTTCCAGACTTTTTTCTGACAGCTTGCAGACATTCATATTATTTTTGGTGTGTGAGTCTACCACCATGAGTAACTGATCAAGTTCGAATTCCGTTACGGTCTACTGATTTTTGATGTAATAACAGACCTCAGAATCAGAAAATGTCTAAATAGCATTTTTCCAGACATTTTTCTTAATGCTTGCAGATATTTTACAAGGAATGTGTATGTGCGACTCTAACCTTCATGAGTTACAGTAGGTTTGTGTGTGTGATATGGGGTCTTACTTTTTCATTTGCCGGTCGGGGACGTAGTATTTCCTAAGAGAAACTTTCATAATACTTGTTCATTATATATATGTCGGGGTATTTTAGGTACATTCAGTTAGTAACTGTTGTTTTATCAATATGTTTTAATAACTGTGTATAAAAGGGATAGGTTAATTGAAAGTCTAGTTTACTTGTCGCTTTAGTGAATAATGAACAAAATACATAACCTTTGTTTCAGGAAAATGAGATGTTATACGAAAAAGGTCATGCCGACTACAAGCTGGCTAAAAAGAAAAGCGCTATGTGGAAAGAAAAGGCGGATGATCTTGGCGTCTGTGACGGTTAGTGAACAATATCAATAAGCTTTGTCGAACATAAATACTAGTGCATAGACGTAAAAAGTACAAATGTACTTGTTATTAGTTGTACGTACGCTTTTTAAAAAGGGTTTAATGTTCAGTGTTGCATTTATTACCTTGTTACCTATATGCATATTTGTATATTTCAGGTCCACGGGTGAAAGTCCTGGGTGGATGGTGCACGGACAGTATATGGAAAGTTAACCAAAAGGCCATCGGGAGCTGATAGGCGCTTAACAGAGAGGGAGAAGTGGACCATGAATAAACTGTCGTTCCTGCCAAGCATATCTACAGGGTGCCTAGTCGTAGTGGAATCGATGTGAGTATTACAAGTCCAGAATGACAACAGACTGTAAAATATAATTTGAAACTGAATACATAACACACGTGTCATGTAATCATTCGAGTAACTGTAAATATAGTTTGCATTTTGCGTCGGACTCTCAAGAGTCCCGGGTTCGGTTCTCAGTCTCTCAACATACCCTCATAATTTTCTTTTTGAACAGCTGATTCAAGGAGGGCAGATGTCTGGCGAAGGTATTTGTTGTACTTGTTACCTGCCGAGGAACATTGAGTAGGTCAACTGACCTCTGTTATAAGTGAAATTTTGTTGAAAAAAGCGTAAAATCCAAATAAATACATGTTATAATAATAATGCTTACACTACTTAAAAGAAAATAATAATAATAATAACCACCCCTTGCGTCGTGCATACATACACACATAGATTCAATATCAATAAAATTATATATTTTGAATTGTGCATGTGAATATTTGTTTTATATAAGTTTCCTGTCAGGCGAGAGGTCAATGATACGACACATAAAAGCTCTTATTATATTAATTCGATTATTGACGAAGCTTGAACACGATAGGTCATGAGTACAATTCCCAGTTCGGTCGAGTCCCTCTGTAGCATAAATAAACCCCTACTGAATGTGTCACTATATGTTTCAGCTTATGGCCAAAATTCGTGAGCGACATCCACAGCGGTTACCAGACTCCGATGACAGTGGCGAGGAAGGCGACAACAGTCAGGACGACGGAGAAGAGCTGCCCCAGACCAAATCGCCTGCTTTGTCGACTCGACTGCCAGCGTTGAACAAACTTCATCTGCAGCCAGTAAGCGGGAGAAGAAGACAAGAGGTGAAGAATATGCCGCCTTGCTACAACGCCGTAAAGAAAGAATACATACGCCCAGTAAGCTGCAGGCGAGGCTTATTGACGAAATGTCTGCACCACCAGACTCCAGGGTGGCTGAGCGTCGTAAGTGGGCTCAGTGGTTTGGTTCTGCGATCAATGATATTGATGACCAACAAGGCCCGATCCAAATACATACAGCAAGCTGCTGTCAAACCACCTTCCCTGCAGCCATATATGCAGTCAGCCGACCAGGAGCATACAGATTTCTACACTGCACGACTTCTTCAGACATTTAATTACTCGTCAAACCCCGGTGGTTATTTACCAATATGGCAGCAGATACACCAACATCCCCCTAGTCAGACGATTCCTGCACCATCTTACTCAGGAAGGCCGGTTAGTCCGCACCGTTGTCATCGCCATCCGCAACAGCTACATCAACACCAGCCCCAATGTATGCATCCCAGCCACCGACGTCTACAGAGGTCAGTACTGGTGGTCAGACGGATTCTCTGAAAGAACTTATGAATTATTCCGGGATCCCAACCGTAGACCAATCCCGTGAAAGTCATATTTTCGACGTGTAAATGTTAAATAACATTTATTATCATTGATCATGGACATTTTGTTCTATACATAACATTGTCGTTTAAGTTCAGATTGCTACATGTATTTTGTCTCGTGTTAATACAAGGAAGCATACATAATTATTTTGAATCATTGCCATTTTCTTGTTAATTGTTTTTGATACCGGTACTAACGGCGTAATGGATTTTTGCATTTTACACAAAATCGTTCTTAATAAGCTTACATAAGCAAATACAATAATTGTATGACAGCCAAATTACTAATTTTCGCTCAAGTTAGTGAAATATGTTTTTCTCGTACATGTAATCAGGTTTCGAGGATAAAGAAAAATCTGTAAATAATTGATACTCTGTCATTTCTTTATTATTATTAAAGCTTTATTAATAATTCAGTGTGTTTTGAGTTTCTAGTATTAACTATACGTTGGTAATATTCAGTTACAAACGGTTGCATGAAATTGTTCCTATTTTTGGTAATATCCTAGCAAGAATTAATGAACTGAATTCATTAGCACCGAATACCAATTTTAATCTGAACCAATTTATTTTGAATCAATGTAAACTCTTGGCAGGTATAAAAATGCAATATTTGTAAGATGAGTACTTACAAATTTTAATATTGAGCACTGCTTACAGTACACTGTGGTTTGTATGTATGCAAAGTAGAGCTAAGTCAGTCACAAGGTACTTTATATCATTCTATCCTGCAACTCAACAGATCCAATAGTGTTGAAGTAGTGTTTTAAGTAGAGCCTCTTTTGTTTTGCATGGATAATGGCAAGATTTCTACCTTTTGGAACCTGCAAATTATCGAAGTGAAACCCATCTCTTCATGACCCTGAAATGACTTCGTGGGCATCGTCTTCTTGGTCCAATTGAATGTTCTGATCACCAGGATATCTTACCCTCATTATATTTTGAAGGCAAACGCATGCGAGAACTATCGATTCAACCGTGTCTGGTCTTTGTGGCAGAATATACATTAAGTATCGGAATCGCTGAGCGAGAATACCAAAAGCATTCTCCACAACTCGCCTGGCTCTAGACTGGCGATAGTTAAAAATTCACTCGTCCTTCTCAAGGCCTCGTCGTGACAATGGCTTCATGAGACATGTCCTTATGGCAAATGCATCATCTGCGATGATATAGTATCATATTGGTCTGTCGTCACCTGGAAGAGGTGTTGCTTCTGGCATGCCAATTAATCCCTTTTAGATTGCCAACTTGAGGTCGCTTTGATTCCAGATTTGTGCGTCGGAACATCCTCCTTGCGATCCAATATTTACCCATATGAATTGGTAATCGGCGTTCACCAGGGCCATATGCACAACAGAATGGTAACCTTTATGGATATAGTATAATGAGCCACCGTTCTTGGGACATCGTATGGCTACATGCTTTCCATCTAGAGCTCCAGTGGCGTGTGGAAATTGCCATTTAGGCGTTAACAGATCGGCTATGGCCTTACACTCCTCAGGCTCAGTAGGAGTCTGGATAACATCCCCAGCATATGCTGAAACAATGGCCTCACAAACGTCCCGTACAATACTGCATATCGTATTGTGTGCAACATGAAACCCATCCATCAATGTACAGTAAATGTCCCCTGTTGCCAAGAACCTAAAGGTAATTGCCAACTTCAAATCTGGATTGATGGACTGTTTGAACCAGGTGTGGTTCTTTGTGATCCTGGTACCAACAACCTGTAATAGCTCATGGAACATTTCAGGTTCGTTTCTGGTGAAGTTTCAAAAAGCCGCCGGATCTTCAGCCATCATTTCGGCCATCAAAGTCTCGTATTGGCCTAGAGCGGGTCGTCTTAAAAGTCAGTCTCTTATCCACAACCTCCTTTGTCTTCTCTGACCTGATAAAGTATGCAATTATTGATGTACAAATATAGAATATGCTTAAGAAAGTATGATTATTTTTGTATTTTATAATGTCGCCTATTCATTGAACAATTATTAAATCACGTAAACGTTAGAGCAAGATTCAAAAGGCATATGAGCCAGACACTTACCTGAATATAAAAAATGTACTACTAGTAAGTTCAAATTCTAATATTTTCAAAATACGTAACCTTTAGCACAAAGCTATTCTAGTCAAACGATATTGAATCGTTATTATCTCTGTGTATATCGTCAAGCAGCTCGACTAGGGCCTCTGCATTTAGTGCCATATCAATATCCAAGTGTAACAAATTGATCGCAAACGCACTTTGCTGGCGGTTTATGATTGTGAACTCAACAAATGCGAGTACGTTTGCTTTAATTTCAATGATGTATTTCATTAGCAATTTATTGTAGTGGACCGTACATGTCCGTACTGTTTCGTGCTGAAATCTAGTACATCGTACAAGATCGTGCAAATTCCTGCCTATACGTAGTACAACGTACTAGAACCGTGGCTCTCCGTAGTATATCCGTGGAATAATAGTAGCTAATACGTAGCGTAACCGTACCGCTCCGTAGTTCTTCGTATCAATCCGTAGAAGTCCTTGATAATTTTTGGGCCTACGAAAAGGTACGGACGACTACGGTGTCGTTACGAACTAGTACGAATCAGTACGGTCTAGTAAGGACTGCTACGGATACGATACGGTCGATAAATTCGTAGCAATTTTTTTTTTAACATGTTCAAAATTTGTAAAGAGTTGCTACGGACATCCAAAAACTACTACGACTGATCACGGATCTAGTAAGGAGAGCCACGGTTTAGTAAGGATAGCTACGCACTATGCCGAAAAGTATTCGTAGCTCGTTCGTAGCTCTGATTCGTGACAGTGTGACCGAGGCATTAGATATAGAGGTAGATACAACCACTTTCACAGAATTTGCTGAAAAAACCTGGACAGCATATAATTCCATTCGATTTAGTTTTGAAAAATGCCAATGAGTCAGTTGAAATGTAGTTTTACACATGTTTCTATAATTTAGCAATGGAAATTTCTGCTGATCTCAAACGTGACTTTCCAATCTTCGATCATATTTATGGAAAATGTGCTCCCCTAGTATTAAGTTGAAAAACTTACAAAAAACGAGTAAACATTATTTTCTTAAAGATTTTTTTGATGCTCTTTGTGTTAAATAAATCTACTAAATCTTCTGCATAACCAGGTCAACAGGAATCTAAGTGTGTTGATGTTGAAATAATAATAAAACTGAAAAAATTGTTAGGTTCTATAAACTTGCAGATTGTATGTTATATAATAAAGGTCTATTTCACATTGCATATTGTTATCTTGTGCACACTCGGGTTTTAAAATGTGTTCTTGTTTCACATGCCATGGATATTGTTAATATTTTATTTGAATAACTAAAGTGAAAAAAGGATGAATGTCTATTACACATTTAACATGATTTTATTAACATCGTTTATAGATTCCTAAAATTTAATTACACAAAGTTTATTTAGTATTAATATTCTAATATATATGTTATATTTAAACAATATTTAAAATATCACTGATTTCATGTTTGTAAACATCTTAATGCACAACTAATGTAAAATCTTTGTGTTAAAGTCAGTATGCATGTTCTATAAAATACAAGCGAATTTTTTAATAATCATATTAAAAAATTATTACCATGCCTTGTTTTGCATCTGATTTATACTAAGAAATGCATTATTGAAGACTTGAAGACGTTTCTACTCAACCTTACCCTTTACGTTTGCCGGTTGTACATGACAAGAAAACCTTACACACAGATGTACTAGCACTTTTGAGCTAGCTTGGATTTATTCTTTGGGTTATATTCGCATCAGTATAATCACGGAATACTAAATGTGAATAAATGGCTTATCTTTTCCATCATTCTGATCATCCCATGAAAGAAAATGATAGTTATAGAAGGCATTTGTAGTTAATTGTGTAGATATGATGTTAAATAGGACTTCAAAGTTATATTGTAATTGCATCATTGCTTCATTCTTCTTTAGTACTGTATTTGTATAATTATGATTACGTATACATGCTGTTTTTTAGAATATAGCCTTATTCAGTTATGCAGTTGCATCTCATTGTGTGGTATAAAAATGTGTTGTAGCTTTATAATATTCTTAATGCATTGTAATTGCATTTGAAACTTGACTGCATCGAATGTGAATAGGATATTTATTCATTTTGATTCGTTTGCAATTGACATGTCTTATATCTGTAAATATATATGTTTAATGAATTTGAAACATCTGACTATGACGTACCCTCACTAGCTAATTGCGATAAAACTTAATTTCCCAGGCCCAGGATTTTTAACGAAGAAAACGGTCTTATTTGCATCTAATAAAATCACGAATTTTGAGAGCAGTATTAACTTTTGCCAACTTGTTTAAGATGAACATTTAAAACTGTTTTGTCTTAATATTTAATGTACACTTAGTGATATAGGGTATACTCGTTTCCTTACAGAAATACCATTTTCAGCCCCAATGGTGCCCAATAGCTCAAGACAAACACACAAAGAGCGTGTTATGCATAAAACAATTTGTATTATTATAACTCTCATATAGAATGTTAAGCAAATTTGAGATGAATTCGCATGTTCTAAAAATACGTCGCCCACAATACAAGTACTAGCCTTGCATTTGCCGATTTCGAAATAATAAAAAAATAATTATCATACATTAATTGACAATCATATATTATACTTTATATACATAAGGAAACATTTTTAAAATCTTAAACTCCAGACGATTTATATTGAATGCATTCGATCACAGATGTTCAAGTTCTTGAAAAGATATCCAGAAAAGAATTGGACACAAATATATATAAACCTCTTTCTTAACTTCATAAGAAGTTATTGTAACGTTAAGTTATCTAATTAGCTTCAAAGTGTTCGTATGCACGTCTGTACATGTACGTATGTACGTAGACTTGGAGACTTGTTTTCAATCATCACGCAACTGGAGACTTCTTAACGCAACACTTTTCAAGCTTGAATATATCAAGCATGTGAAAAGATTTAAAAATGCACATGTGATCATTTGAGTATATTTCGTACAAGCTCACAATAAAATTATTCGTCCGTGTTGATCGGACGTTTTGGCAGGTGGGGTAGGTAGCCTGCCACATGCATATTTCGCGGTTTTGCTCCTTAATATTCATTCGGGCCATATATTTTTTTAATTAATTTAATGTTTTCCTGGTGTGAGAACGCACCTTAAAATAATGAAATTGAAATACAATTAGAATTATATCGCGCTTCATCAGTTCCTAGCGCAAAAAGATGAAACCATTGAAAGTGCTTCAGCGTCAGATCGGATGAATGATTTTATATTGAGCTTGCAAGATGTGTAGTGAAATGATAACATGTACAATTTTATATCAAAATTGTAACTCATTTATCTAAGTTTGAAAATTAAGTATACACATATTAACTTAGGAACGTTTGTACGTATGTACGTTCGTACGCATATATATGTATGTACGTTAGACATCTGTCAAACTTCGTTCACACACATCTACGTGTATGCAAATGAAGGATAGTATAAGAAACGAAACTTAACAAATGTTTGCATTATTTTAAGATCCATATCTTTACTGGACAGGCGAAGCATACACACGCTACAATTGTTAAAAAAGAAAAATATGAAAACAAAACTTTAAAGTTGAAATTTGATATAAAAACATTGAAAAAAGAAACAGTTGATTAAAGGAAATTCGAAACCATGTCTTCTAGCTTTAAAGGGTTTTTACCACTCGATCACTCTGTTGATCACAAATATCAACATAAATGGCTGTAATCTTAGGAATAGCTGAACATGGACGTCATGAACGGGCGAGCAAAGGTTTTGATACCATGTGCACATTTACAGATTCAACATGTGACAGCAAAAAAAGAGGTTTCATATATACACGATACGTCCCAGTGTGGTCAACACATTTTACAAAAGCCAAAACAAAGCCATATTATTCCATTATGCGTAACAAACGCTTTATAGTGTTTCTAAAATTAAGTTGGAGATAACTTTTTATCATTTCGTTATTACGAGTAGTTTGTGTCCGTGCTTTTATTTCTATATTCATAATCATTTAATTTTTTTAGCTTTGTAATCCGTTTCTTTAAATACGTTATGTAGTAAAATATTATAAAATGGAATAAACTTTCCAAACTTTCAAAACTTACTCTTGCTAAAGATAATGGCAATTTTGAACACAATATTATCATTAGTGTGGATGATTGTGTTATTTGTTAAAATGTTAAAGTCTTATTGAAATTAATATTTAATTTAAGTAGTGCTTATAAAGTATTGTTGTGTTTATTTTCAAACACAATTACACTTAATACTTCGGACTTCCGATTAACAAAATCAATTTTTTAATTAACATTAAATGCGTTTTCACCGATGTACATAAACGTACAAGCAAAAAAGTTACAAAACATTGCAATTTGTTTGTCCTTGATAACTCCATTTTCTTTTTAAATAATTTTACGAAGACAAATTGTATTTAAGAATGCAACAATAAATACAGTTATTCGATCTAAACAATATTATTCGTCAAACATGTTTAAATACCATAACGTTAAATAATGTGACTTTGCATTTATTTCACCCGTGTTAATCATTCGTCTACTTTTAGTTGCGATATAGACGGAATAACTGTCATCCTATATTCAATCCATATAATGATACGTTAGTAATTATCTGTTGACATTCTGGATAATTATGAATATAAAACTTTAGATAACAACGACCTATTTAAGTGGACTATTTGATTACAAAAACTAGATACATATTGCGAAACCTCTCTTGGAATCCTCGTTCATGGAAAAACACATTTAGTTGTTCGGCAATTCAAAAGAGCAGACCAACTTCAGTAAATCGAATTGTTTTATAAAGTAGTTGTCGTAAATATTGCTGAACTTGCTGAACGATAACGAATGATAACGTTGTTGATATATTTCAGAAAATGTATCAAGCTCACATAAGCTAGTAGTAATATGAATCCCATAATCGTTGTACAGGATTGTTCTCAATATGTCCATCATTTATACCTTTGCCATTGAAAGTAACGCAATCACTCGTTAATTACATACATGTTTCCAGTTACTTGCAATTGTTTAGGAAGTTTTCAACAAACTGTCACCGACGATGGCAAACATGGCGCCACACATGTTTTTTTATTGAAATTTACGAGAAACAATGATCTTTCTATTGAAATGACACAATTCAAAGATTCAATGGCAGCGCATGTTGTAGAATACCCGTCCCAGTGTTTTCCAAGTCGCAATGGTTTAAATACTCACAATACGTGCGCTGACAATCATATCGAGGTACCCAGGAAAAGTCGTAAAAGTGTGTTTAAACACCAAGCAGTTATGATTTTTTTTTCAGTAAATTGGACAGGATATGGGCCAAATAAAGGCTATATATGTTTTAAGAAAGCAAAAATACCTATATCCTTTATTGCACTATTGTCCCGAGATGAAGTGATTATACACTACTTCATTACGAGGCTGAAATAGATTTATCTAAAGAGAAAATCCTTCACTACCGGAACATACCGAAAAAAAACGCTTACACTCTTCTAGAAACTAAATACTATGTGAAACAGTTTACTGAGTACACAACCCATCAGTCACTGTTACTAACGATAGTAAGATGAAAAACATTTTGTTGAAGCTCTAAAACCTTCAAACTAAAAAGTATGATTATGCGTGTTATTCAGATGTTAGTTACAGGATGTCAAAATATACTATCTTGCAATTTTGGAGTTAAACAGTCCTACTCGTTCGTTTTTTTATTGTAACTTAGCTTCTTTATTGATTATTCAAATTCTTCGGATATTTTTTATTCGTTAGTATTGAGAGTAATCTGGTGTAGATATTTTCCATTATGTGAATAATGTTCCTTTTCATGTGTGTTAATGTGCGACACAACGCATATTCTGTTCGGTTTATAATTCAAATATGATAATAGCCCGAAGTTTTACATCAAGTTTAATTTGTATCATGTACTATTGTTAAGGAACATTAAGTTACACGGAAATAAGATGTGGAATATTAATTTTGCGTTGATGCATGTATTTAATGTTTTAATACCCTCCAATTTTATTCTTAAGATGTCCAGTCAGCTACAGACAAGTTTTACAGCAGACGCTGACAGAAATTTCCTAACCATGATTGCCGCAGTCTTGTACAGATGGACTGTCGCAGTCTTGTACAGTTGGACTTCAGAGCGACTGCAGCAATGACGGCGCTATGATAGCAAAAAAAGAAGAACTTGGCCAAATACCTGTATACAACAAAGTATACCAACAGTGACTCTAACATAACAACTGTATATATTAATGCGATAGTCCCGCCAATAGAAATATCAGGATAAAGCTTTCCCCAACCTTTCTGAAATAAACTATTTTTCAAGTGCATTAGCGAAATACACAAAACCTTTGAAAACAAAACAGTCAATAAAGACCACTTGCATTTACAGCATGGTTTTGATGATTCTGAGAACCACCACGACAGTACTAAACGAATCAATGAACAACTGAAATAAACTCCACAATACGTGCTAGCAATAAGTATATCACACACCGTTGATAGGCGCCACGCACATTCGACTTCATAGCATGGTTTGAATAGCCATATTAAACCACACTTCAGGTATTCGACATCTTTAACAAATGCCATGTACGACATAAAATTTAATATATACACACTTGTCATGACCACTATACAGACAATGTCAATTATTATCCGTTTGTCTACTCGACGTAAACGTTCAACAAGATCGATGCAATCACTTGTAGGTTCATGTTCACTTTCAACTGAGCTGTCATTTCTAGCAGCATCTTCTGAAAAAAAGAAAAGACAGAAAAGTGTTGTTATTTTTGCAATTACAATTGACATTATTTCGTGGTATCACCATACAGTCTTTTCGCATGTGAGAGAATAAACGTTATAATTATTATATTAAACATGTAAAACCCTACTTATCCAATTATTTGTTGTTTGCGCTCGCGTACAACTAATGTTAAGAGCGAGTTTTGCAAGTCAGTCTGCTGTTAAATACGCCAGGTGGAGCGTCGTTGGGCAATCGATATTTGCCAAAGAGAGCACAGGCATTGCATGAGCGACAGCCCTCGTAGGCCTGCACTACCCGCAGTAAAATTATGCAGACGAATGAGTGGGAACAGTGGTCAAATGGTAGGACGCTGGCTAAGAGATCGAGAGGTTCCTGGTTCGAATCCCGCCTTGACAACTGGATTTTTCCTGAGCAAGAAATTTATCCTACATTTGCTCCTCTCCACCCAGGTGGATAAATGGCTACCTGTGAGGGAAATACGCCATTGTGCCGTGGCTGCACACTGCGCCAATATGTTAACGGACGACTTATGACCCGGTGAGGGGGGGGGGAATGTGAAGCGCCTCTGAACGCACATACTGTTTGAAAAGGGCGCTATATAAATGTGGTACAAAAATGGCGTACATGTCATAAGTGTGTGGTTTTGTGACAGTTTGTTGTCGTTGTATCCTACCACACTTGGTCCCTAGGTTAACACTTTAACGACAAAATCACGGCGGGTTATTTAGAAGACTGGTGATGGCAACCGGGTATAATTCACGTGGAAATTGTGTATTGCATGCAAAATACAGTTTAATCATTTATTCGACTCGTAAAGAATTTTAACAAATTAAAGTTGAATTCATTATATACCACTAAAATGTTTTATCGAATTCTCAAATTGACATAAATACATTTGTAATCCGAAACACGCTTCTAAATTTTTATGTTAACGCGTCATAAACAAATTCTAGCTTCAAATAAACAGTGGTTCGTGTATTTCTGCTGTTTCTCTGTCTCAGTAAAAAACGAGCGAAAACTCTGCAGACATGTACAACGTCACGTGAAAAGTGTGGGTGTATTTATTGAACAGCAAGTCAGGCGACATACGTGTGTTCTGTTGGAAAACCCCGTCCCGATTGGACATTATTTAATCACATCTTTCGAAAAACACATATGCCAAAATTAATTTACTACTTAAAAAAAGGCGAATGTTTATGTTTATGAAATTCTTGAGTTTACTATTAAAAATGGAATATACGGGATAATTTGGCAATGAAAAGCGACGGGAAAAGAAGTAAGTGTTCAGTAATTGATACGAGTTGGGCTGATATGGATGCATTGGGGAAGCGATCGAGTTGGGATTATGCGTATTTAAGAGTGAGAAAAAGTGTTCAGCAATGAAATAAATGTCGTTATCCATGACTTTATAGCTTTTTTCTTAAAGATTCAAAACGGACCCAAAAAACGACATAAATAACGTACAGAGGAGGCTTATCTCCCTTCCCCTCCACTGATGACGGCCCCGGGGCGTCTAAAAAAATCATGTGGAAAGCACTGCGAGTAAGTTGTGAAAAACAATACCCGTTATCAATTTGATGCGGTGCCAATTTAATTCCAGTGCATTTATATTTCATCGTGTATATTTATTAAACTGATGTACACCCTTTTTTTACATCCGGGTGATAATAACCATTCACAATACATGTATGCAATGTAAAACCCGTGTTTTTAGAAACAGCGCAAAATTATTGCTGTCGTCTGCAATGCCAATTGCCACGAGTTGGGCTAAAAACCAGGGCAACTAACTTTTTCAAAGCTTGAAACAACTTAATCCAATTAAACATAGAATACGAATAGGCGACTGTGGATCAAGTAGGCCTAGGAAATTTTCAATTCTGGCTCACAACAAGACATGATGCATTAAAAGTCTGTCATGTCGGCAAAATTATTGCTCAATAATTTAAACAAAATAATTAAATAAAGTATAAGATACACATGACACAACATGAACATCATTCTAGGCTTGTTATTCTTCAGCAAAGCAACCAAAATTCTAAAGATGGTTGCCAGTGCAGCAACCAATTGCGATACAAGAGACATATTGTTATTTTGTCTAAGTTATCTCTATCACATGAATATGAGGATAAACAGTGCACCCACATCTCGACCTTTGCTTTAATACACTCTCTTTATCAATTTGAATGGGCTGTGTTTATTCAAACTTGCGATACAACAAGCTTTAACATAATTTTGGAAACTGAGCTGCGTCTTAGATTATGCAATAGCGTACAACTTCAGTGCCTTCAGCGCTTTTATGTTAAGAATACGTAGCCAGATCATTCTGTTATATTTGGTTTTTGCTTACTTCGGTCTAAACCTTACGGCATATCAATAAAATCTTTTTGAGGAAGGTAATAATGTAATAAATAGTATCATAAGAGAATTCAACTGTAAACAATTAGTTTAGTTTAAATGTATTTATTTTAGCTCGATTGCATCGAAAGCCTTAGGCTTATTGAAACGCTCTCGACTCCTGGGCCTAAAACCAGTACTTGGTGTCTTTTGGAGAGATCTGAAGAACGCTCCCACAGTGGGGATCGAACACGTGACCTCCCGGTCGCTAGTAAATAGTAAATTAGACACTCGTGTATGATTTTTGCTAAAAATGTGACTTTTAGTAAGGCAAAGTTTATCATATTTACTTTAAACGTAATATTGAACAAATTGTAGTGTTTATAGTATGCGTTATCTGACAATAGTGATGACTACCAGTTCTGTTTGGTCTATTCAGCACACTCTGAAAACACCAGTTGGTATAATTGCAGTGCCAGATATTGCTAACAGTCAAACAGGACTATAGACTTGAGATGATAACCAGTTATGTCAATTCAAAAATAATGTTAAATAAGCCGGTTCAATAGCAGAAATAGGTATTATCAGTCAGTGAATCTACAGACTATAATATTACATTTCTTTTAATTTCTTAAAAAGTGTTTTTAATAATAGAAACCTATGTATGTCATAATTGTATTTAAAACTCTATTTCTTATCCATTATTGAGATGTACTTTATTATTACTAATTCTGCTAAATATACTACTTTTACTTATTTGAACTGTGATACTATTTTATTTATCTTAATTAATTAGTGTTTTCTTAAAATGAGTTCAAATAATAAGCTAGCTTACTAATATGCAGGTTTAGATATCCCGTTAATGCATATACATGTTATATGACGTAAGAACCCGTTCAACAAATTTATCGTGCCGGTTACCTCCAGCATCAACATAATCATTGAAAAAATAGTTATGCTATAATTTTATTTATAGTTTTTATGTAATTCATATCGACTTTTTTATTTGGCTGAATAAAGCAATGTAAGCCTGAGGCGATACGATCTCCATTTTTTTTAAATTATTTATTGACTTGAATAGTATCGATCATTTTGCAGTGTAATGAGCATCAAACATACATTTAAATATAAATACAGACAGGGATGCTATAGCCGAAAAGGGCAATTAGAGTCGATAAACCAGTGTAATTTACAAACAATACAACGATACGATGTTGCTCTGGATTTTCATTTTCGATTGCGCTAGCGCAGAAATTCAATATGTGGTTTAAGAATTTCGTAGTGATGAATAAATCGATAGAACTTAATGGGTAAGATGTTCCAAAAAATAAATGTTAATGCTTTATAGAGTATGTATGTTTTACCAACACATCATATTATTATTAGTATTTAAAACTTGCTCAACACGTTTTAGAGGTCAAATGTTTACACCATTTTGTTATCGATTCTTTGAACAAATAAGTAGTTTGACCTAACTTATTTATGTAAATGCCTGTTTCCAGTTATTTTGTCATATGACCTACACATATACATTACACAATCATACATCTCGGTCACGAACAATTCAAGCATGTGTGATTTTAGTCATTCTGTTCGTTTGCTAATTAGCATCTTATTTTAAACTATGTCCAATAAAGCACGTGTCATGTGTCAAAACAGGTATTGTGTAGGTCAGTCAACATATCTAAGTAGCTTACACAGTTAATTCCCGTTAAAACATACATATACTTTCTCAAGTCTAACTTTTTACCTCTTACTTCATAGTTAATATACATATAATAAAACTGTGTTTATACAATATATTTGTACAATAATACATAAACAAGGCTTAAGTTATAAAGCGCTCCGCGTTAGAGTGTACTTTAACTGGTATTTATTTATTTCAGGTATGTTGTAAAAGCAGATTAAACTACTCTTTGTTTTCGAAATACTTTTAAATTAACACAAGTCTGTCAGAACTTAATTAAGAAATCAGACATCGTGGCCGCTTTGTAAATATAAAAAACCTGTACAAAACAATCAATTGTATTTGACTTAATAATGTGATCTTACTTTTGCTGACTTAACTGTTTCAGTTATCTGTATAATAGAATGTTAACACGTGGTAGCCCTCAGACGCTTCCCACACATATACAAGTGCATGTGTTACAATTAACGATGTCTTGATAAATACTCAAATACTGCACATAGCAGTACATTTAATCCTAATGACACCTATGACTTGAATTTGTTGCCATCTATTGAAACGCTTGATTGTGCATTTACTGTAGAAGAAGTGAAAACAACGATATCTAACATGAAGCGTAATAAAAGCTGTGACTTGTTAGGCAATGTAGCCGATTTCTTTATTGATTCTAATGATTTTATCTCACCATATCTTACTAAAATTTTCAATTATATTTTCGATCGTGGTATTTATCCAGTTTCTTGGTGTAAAGGTGCTATCATACCAATTTTTAAAAAAAGGGGACAAGAAAGAGCCTTCCAATTATCGAGGAATCACACTTGTTAATATAATTTCTAAAATATTCTCATTATGTCTACGCAACAGAATCAATTGCTGGTGGGAGGGAGAAAATATGTTTAATCCTTCTCAATTCGGTTTTAGAGACAAACGTTGTACAAGCGATTGTATTTTTATCTTACATAGCATTATACAAAATGTTCTTTTGCAGAAACATAAGTTATATTGTGCTTTTATTGATTATGAAAAGGCTTTCGATACAGTAATCCACGAAGCATTATGGATTAAATTAATTGAATCAGGTCTCAGTTGCAAAATAATAACAATGATAAAAAGTATATATGCAAATGTTAAGTCATGTATAAAAAACACACAGGATATGTCGTACTCCGACTTCTTTGATGTATCTCTTGGTGTTAAACAAGGAGAACCCCTGTCGCCGCTACTTTTTATATTGTTTATAAATGATATTAAAGATTGTATAAATGTTCAAAATCTGTCAAATGCAGATTTGCATCTGCTATCTGTCTTTATGTTGATATTTGCTGATGATATTGTATTATTTACTACTAACCCAGTAAGCCTTCAGAACCAACTTAACAATTTATACCTTTACTCTACTAAATGGGGTCTTAAAATTAATATAAATAAAACGAAAATATGCATATTTGAAAAACGAAAATGCAGGTGCAACTACACATGGTCAATAAATAACGAGAACCTTGAAATTGTCAACAGTTTTGTATATCTGGGTATAAAATTCCTTTACACGGGAAATATGTCTAATACTGTAAAAATATTAAATGAACAAGCACTTAGAGCATATCATCATCTTGTATCTATTTTTGGCCGTGTCAAATTAGATGTCAAAACCAAACTAGCTCTATTCGATGCATTAGTAACACCAATCATACTGTATGGTTCTGAAGTCTGGGGCATTTATGACAACCCTGATATTGATAAATTACATTACAAATTTTGCAAAAATATTCTTTGTGTAAAACAATCTACTTCTAACTATGCTGTTCTTATTGAATTGGGTAGATTCCCTCTAGCCGTTTTATGCAAACTTAGAGCATTACGTTATTGGATGAAAGTCGCAAATAACCAAAATTCATTATTGTACCAAGTTTTTATGGAACAAATGAATGTTTTAACCAATTTCAATTGTACGAAAAATAATCTATGGTGTCATGCTTTGAAGTCAACTTTAGACAATCTTGGTTTGGGTTATACGCTTTATTTATCTGATTTCACGTGCGACATTTCTCACATGGTAAACCAAAGATTAAAAGACCAATTTGTTCAAGAATGGAGCGATACTTTAGCTTCTCAGTCCAAAATGGAAATGTACTTGAAATTTAAAAAAAAGCTTCGAATATGAAAAGTACCTTGATTGTATATCTAATGAAAAGTTAAGAATCCAAATGAGTCAATTTCGTCTAAGTTCCCATTATCTAGAAATAGAAGTTGGCAGATATAGTGGGCTGTCCCGAGAAGTACGCAAGTGTAAACTCTGTAACCAAAATGTTTGTGAATCCGAATATCACTTTTTATTATGTTGTCCATTATATAATGATTTGCGTGTAAAATATAATGTCAGGACACCATGGCCTTCCATAAGTAAATACATATTAATGATGTCTTCCAAAAATGTTCCTAAGTTAAAAAGCATTGCGAAATATTTAGTTGAAGCGTTCAAACTTAGATGTGATACTTTAAATCATCTAGCTGTTGTATAATTGCATGTTAAAAGACATAACTGTATTTAATAGTCAAACATATATGTTTTTTGATTGACATATTTGCTCATGTTTCAATTGTATTATTGCATGATTCCCTGTATTTCTATTGTATATATGTTCTTGGCCAAAGGCAGAATGCCGGATTGCCAATAAACTTTGAACTTGATAATTGTTTGCGTAAATAAAATATACTGATGAATTTAAATACAAGTTAAACGAATTAGTGTTTGATTCTATATTTTTTGTAATAACCTAAATAACAAATACTAAAAAAGAAAAAAAAAAGAAGTATTGATAACAAACACTATCAAACAAATCGAATACTCGATACTTGTACTTGAAAATGAATTTGCTAAATATGGTATCATTATATAAAAAGCAACATGTGAAAATAGTGACAACAAATAGAAACGGTGTAGTACAACATTATCAAACATAGAATGTGAATACTATCATGCTCCTTATAACCATCAGATGATAATCTTTATCTCAAGTACATGATGTACAATTGTTTACAATAATGAGCATTTACTATCAGTCAATATAATTGTCTAAGAGTCTGCTTATATTTAATATTATATGTAATACTTTTGAGCTCAAACAACATCAATAATTTCAGATTATCATGATACATATTGCCAGCACAGTAAAACCCATTAAAACAAAACGTGTTGAGCAAATCTTTAATATTGTTTTTGTCAGCCGATATTTTTACAGCTTCATTCTCACAAGCATTTTGTAATTGAGTATAAGAGAACACTTTCGTAATAGTGTTATTGTTTAGAAGAACCAGTATCATTGCCTCACATAATGATTACTTGTTTCAATGTTAAATATTTTTTTCAAATCCGCCGTTAAAATAAATTATAATTATTTATTGACATAAAGACGAACTCGTCGTACCTCTACGAATGTGTTCTTTGTCTTTTTACCTTAAAAAGTGTGTTAGGATTTGCGCAAGATAAACCAGTTTTAAATAAAACAATTTGCCAATTCTCTTTACCTGTAAAACAAGGAAAGAATATTGCATAATGTATGTCGGAAATATCAAAGGGAATGTTCGTCTTCGGTTATGGGTCCTCCCTTTAGCAAATATGCAGTTGTTATTTGCCCTAGTCAAATACTAGACCCAAAGGCATGACTTTCTGAAAGCTTCCCTCGATTTCATTGCAGTTTTTATGTAATTAAACTACATAGTACCACTTTCAGATTGATTAAAGTCTCGATTTTATTCGACCTTTGTCCGCAAACAGTAAAAATATTGTAAACATTTTTTTTTTCAAAAAATCATGCAAGCCGATACTTACTGTATGCTTATGTTCATAACAGTATTTCAAAATAAGAAACGAAATCATAATTTATGCTTAATGAAAAATAATAAAAAAAATAAAGGTTTCTCATATCACCAGAACTAGTCTGCAGACTTAGTTTCACTTTAAAAGTTGCATCAGTCTTCAGTTCAATTCCTTCTGGTCAATTTCAATCAAGTCTAGTGGAAAGAGCGAACGCTTTAAGCTATCTCGTGGATTGTACTTGTTCTAGTGTGCATTCCAATCCGCTTTTAACTCATTTTTGACGATGCTGCGAAGCAGCTCGTCTAAGTTATCATACCATGAATAAATTCTTCACAATGGCGACCTATGTAAAAACCCGAGCCAGTCCGATTGAGATAGCTCGATTCTTCTAATCGGCAAACCTCGCTGATTATCATTGATAAAAGTATAGGAAGCTCAGCTATAAATAGGACAGCATATTCTGGGAAAAAGATTTAATACTAGTTTGGAAACGTTAATTTAAAATCAGTTATATTCAATCCATTATATGTTTATAGATCAATGAAACAACTATGCATTTTCTGTATTGTATTTGACATTTGTCGTGATTCAGTAAATGCATTGCGAATTAAAACGTGTATAATTAACTTTCAATGCGATCACGAGTGTAAAGAAAACGAATTATTTCGAACCTGCCATTTGTAAACGTTGTAGCGACTATGGTATATAAACAGCATATTAGCCGTATGACATGTGAAACTCGCTCTTGTGCGTGCTTTCTCATTTTGCATGTTTAATAAACTTTTCAAAAAGGAATTACAGAGCCACATCAGTGCACATACTATGTTTGATAATTCATTCGTTTGTTGGGAATTGTTTGCTGTTTTAAACACATATTAGGTCATATTGCGGAGATTAAGTTAACCTTACCATGTGTTCATGGGCGAACTCACGTAGTCAAGTGCTCTTACGACTATGTGCTCATACCTACTTTCGGGAATCATAATGAAATTATTGCCGTACTTAACGAACAAACATGCCTAAGCTTATTGAATTAGAGAAAAAAAAATAATCAAAAGAGAAAAAAATATATTTTCATGCACATGGGCATGTGAATCACGTCCGTACACATAGCAGCATTAACTTAGGAAAGGAAACAACGAAATATAAAGTTTGGTATGATATACATGTGAAATTAAAGAGCATGGTGTGATTAAAGAGCATGTCAAGTTTTGAATTTATATGCTGGAACGTAATGTTATAACCTACAAACGTTTTACTGTAATGGAACGTTTTTTAAGATAAGTGGTACAGAAAATACACGTCGAATATCTTGTTAAAGGTATTTCTTGTTATATTTGATCGAGAATGTAACCCGCCTCCAAGTTTCGCTGAATGGATCAAGTTCCCCACGGATACTACTTCCCGTTATTCCCATTTTTTGTACCCAATTTTTTTCGTACCCAATTTTTTTTTCGAATCCAAATTTTTGCTCGTACCCAAATTGTTTTTCGTACCCAATGTTTTTTCCTACCCAATTTTTTTTTCGTAACCAAATCTTTGTGACGTAATAACCCCGTAGAGATAAATAAATTAATTAGTTATGTTTATATAGTATAACAAATGATAGAAATTAATAAGGAGATATTTTAATAATATGTTTGAGCAATTTATAAATAAAATAACTGTTATAATTACTGATACATAAGAATATGTTAAAAGTTTATTAACATCAATATTTATAAATAAAATAACTTAACAAGGGTTCTATAAAGAAAATATTTGAATGTTAGGATGAAGTTTGAAAATTTAATAATAAGTTTTTGTGAGATATTTGTCATTTACAAATAATCTAAGAGTACACATAAACTAGAACTTGAATTAAGATTTATTACAAGTAAGAACACAACCAGGGTGGAGTATAAGTTGAGTCAACAGAATGAAAAGTCATTTAGATAAGAGAATCGAGGGTCCATATACTTAACAATGAGTTCAATTAACGAAAGGGTCAGCATATAGACATGAGATTAGATTACCTCATATAGTCATTGAAATAGCACAGATGAACAGGTCACCGAAAAGCCTTATTTGCATAGGCTACACAAAATTTTGCACCGACAAACATAACACTAAAACTTTATACGAATAAAAAGTAATTAGATTTTGGAGTATTTGGCAAGCATGTAAATACATGAAAAATTGGGTTTTCTAGTATATTCCAGCAAGTCAACCAATCAGCAATAAGCACGTTAGCTAAGGACCAATCAAAGTTATAAAGAACATATATGCAAATTAACCTGTAGACAAAATGTAGAGGTGTAGTCAGAAGTAGTTAGTCTGCGGTTAGATTTGAAAAGAACTTGGAGATTTATCACGTCTTCTTGACGTGGCGGCCATGTTGGCCGCCGCACTGTAAAATTGCAATTGTAGATTGCGCTAGGCCTAAGTGTCCATCGGTAGATTCAAATTCAAAACTTTATTGTTAGTTGATATTCTTAATGAAACATTTTTAAAGATAAAAGTATAGTTTTGCTTACTAACATTACGTCATTCAACGTTAATTACCTGCAATGAAAAGCCACTGATGTAGTATGGAAAAATACAAAGGTCTGCAGGTGACCTGTCTTAGCTAATAAAAAACGAGAGTCCTGTACGTGGTAAGATAAAAATGACGAAACATTTTCTAAATGAACCTTTTTTACAGGGTCATTAAATATACATGTACATACCTGAATCACATCGTGTGGCTGCTATACGAAGCCTTGTTACGAATTATCTCATCGATTAATACTCTAGCTCTAGCACGGTAACATTATAAATGCACCTTATAAATATTGCCTTCAATGAAATTATGCTATGTTTTCCTAAAAGTATTAAACGTTCCTGAATGAAAAGTAAAAGCTTCTAGCCTGGCTCAGCCACTAAAATAAAAAGAGTATTCTGTAAGAAGTGAGGTCAATCGTTTTGTCAGTTGGTAGAGCAAAGTACTAAAAACCCGAGGATAGCTGGTTGCACGTATATGCTATATATAGAAATCAAGTCCCGATGCGGCTAGTTTTTGTTGGTATAAAAATATATCATTTAGTTCTAAAGGTATGAGAACCAGTTTTTAGCCGTTTTAATGTTAAAATTGTAACTTACTATGTTTGCCATCGGTCTCATTTTCCATTTGAAGATTGCCGGACATAGAGCCATATTCTGACACACCTAAAAATGAATAAGTACTGTTAGCCCGTCGCGGAACAAAGGGTTCATAATAGGCTTTTGTATTTTGAGGTTAAGTGCGGTAGGTGTTTCCGTTATTTGAAATATTACTTTTTCTAAAATTCTCAAAACAATTTAACGAATCTTAGCATTTGCCGCTCCAAGTGGTTACCTATAGATGTGTAACTTAATAAAGATCTATATGCACGTTGAGCACTGTACTAAAAAATCGAGTACTGTTATTCCGATTAACCAACCGACCAGTTGACCAGTGTCTAATCGGAAATTAATATTAGTTTGAATATTTCATATAACGCAATAAGGATATTTAATTATTTCTCAAATAGGTATGCCGTACTGTTAGATAATTCCCACAATACATGTTTAGGTTAGTTATCCAAGGTTTATGACTGAAATAATTACACAATTCATGCGTATAATTATACCTTTATTTGATATCAAACCATCACTCTATTATGATTTCAGAAAAAAGCTTTCAGACTGCATAAGTCGATTTGTTAACTGTTTCACAAATGTGGCTGTCATACAAACATTTTACAAAATTAAATAATGAAAAGATGTACGATGATCGTTTGGCAAACTTGACAATGGATGTGAACTTTAGTTCAGCTAATGGTTCATGCCGAATGTTTGCATTTACGTTGACTTCAATCCCGTAAACTGTTTTGATAATTGAACATGGAGTAATGTATATGGCGATTATATGTGCAGATCGCAAGAACAAACGAAGATTTATAGAAGATAAAACTATTTTTAAAAAGCCAAGCGGTTTCATATTCGGTATGTGACATTATAAGTGTTCATTTACCAAAATGGCTTAACAAAATATTAAGACATTCATTTATCTCTCTCCCTCCCTCCCTACCCAACCTCTCTCTCTCTCTTTATATATATATATATATATATATATATATATATATATATATATATATATATATATACATATATATATATATATATATATATATATATATATATATATATATATATATATATATATATATATATATACAGTGTCATCATGCGGGTCATTTACAAAAAAGCAAAATATTAGATTAAAAAACCATGGTGATAAAACTCGGGGCGATTAAAAAAAAACATGCAAAGTTTATATCGAATACAATATGAGACACAAACAACTGCATTTAATTAAATTATACCGCAGAGAATTAGAATTAAGCAGCGGACTGAGCGGAGTGAATTAAGTCTAATCATCTGAATTTTAATTTGCTAAAATGGTTGAAACGGTAGCTATTGTTTTCAAAGTTTTTTCTATTCACACGTTGCACGTTGTTGCTCAGAAGATGGGACACGTTTATATCCAATGTGCCTCTGCTATTTAGAACGTTACTGAAGAACCTATAGGCTATTGTGCGTGATGTTCGTTCGAGGCTGAGTCGGGTCATCAAGAAATGGTAATGTATTATTATGTGAGACATTTACAGATAATTAGTTTTAAAACCATGTATGAAGAAGACTCTCAACAACAATCTACACTCTCATCTCCAGGCGGAAGCTGTATGGTATTTACCCCAGGAAACCCGATACCGTGTGAGCAGCATAATACCATGCGAGCAGCTTTGTGTATTTTAGCCTGAACTTTCATAGGGTAAGTAAATTGGAAAAATTAAAAAAAAAATCAAAGTCCAATTTCAAACAACTGTGTATTTTAACATTGATAACAAAGGTATTGGCCTACTATTGTCTGCCATAACCTCTCAGCAGGGTTTCTCCGGAAAACTATTTTTTGTCGAGAAATTTGCGTTTTAATGACCATGTTTGAAAATATGGAAACCATCTGGAGGAGAATAGGAAACCTTATGTGAGCAGCAGCTTTATAATTATTTTTCGTGACAAAAAAAACTAATATCCAGCCATTTTGTTGCAATTTCTTTTCTTTGTAGAGGCCTATAGTAAGTGTTTGTGAGCACATATGCATACTAATGTACTTTTAATGCCTTATATATTATCAATAGTGCCTTTTCAACATGCGCCAGTTTTATTTCATTTTACCAACACTATTTTGGAAAATATAAAGAAAGACTTGACTACTTTGTCACATAAATTAATTGATAAGGTACATAGAATGATGTTTTAATAAGTGTATTAATCGTTTTTAATTGTGGCGTGTTCTGAGACTTTTGGTACTTATTCGGCAAGCGTCATAATGAGAAAAACTCATATAAAATGACGTCGCTAAACTTGTCCTTAATTTTGTTAAGATTGCCTTATGTTTTATGTGATTTAACTGTTTAGCAATTATGCGACGGGTGGTGAGAAGATAAAGTAAGAATAAGAGAAAAGTAAAGTGAGAAGAGTTTGTGTCTATAAACTAGTTCACGCTAAAATATACAAAGCTGCTCGGATGGTATTATGCTGCTCACAAGGTATCGGGTTTCCTGGGGTGGTATTGGGGTTTCTAAAAATTGTCTCCGTAAACACGGTGTAACTAGAAATAAAAACAAAATTGCAAAGGTTTCTTAAAATATATTACTTACTTTCCAAAGTATTATCAGCCGAATCTGTGCCAGTCGTATGTGCTTCTTTCAAGAGTGGATCTTTGTCACCTGTCATTCTGATTTGTGTTTATCTGCTGAGGAACATGTATAAGATGCATTAAAGTTCTATGCGGGCTATGCTGAATATCCTCTTATTATATTTACGACGATCATGCTCATTTTTTTAAGTTTAAATTTAAATCCAAAGTTACTCTTCTTTTTTTATTTTTTGAATCAAAAACTACTTTTATAGCAAAAAATATCCGAATCAGAAATGCACAGAATATTTACGTATTTAATGCGACGTTGAACAAACATTGAAAGCAATTTAAAACAAGATTTCCGCTCAAAATTGTTTAATACACTGAC